>NC_134888.1:7763291-7765791 GCF_041734735.1 Babylonia areolata | reverse complement strand
TCTGTCTGTCCTTCTGTCTGTCTGTCCGTCTGTGTGTCTGTCAGTCTGTCCGTCCGTCTGTGTGTCTGTCAGTCTTTCTATCCGTCTGTCTGCCTGTCCGTCCGTCTGTCTGTCTGTCCGTCCGTCCGTCGGCCTGTCTATCTGTCTGTCAGTCTGTCTGTCTGTCCGTCCGTCCGTCCGTCGGTCTGTCTGTCCGTCCCATTTCTGTGTCTGTCTGTCCGTCCGTCTGTCAGCTGGCAGTCTTCTGTCAGGTCCCACTTTGTTTTGTTTCATTGTTTGTACAAACATCAACAGATATATCTTCCTCCTTCCTCTAGTCCTTCCTTCCTGTCTTCCTTCTGAATTCTTTGTTCATCTTGCTGAAATATTACCCATCTGTAGCTCTGATTGTCTGTGTGTCTGTCTGTGTGTCTGTCTGTGTGTCTGCCTCAGTTGTTTCCACCCTTCCTCCCAGATTGTCCTCCTGTGTGAGTTACCTCGATTTCTCTGTCCCCTTTGTCTGTCTGTCTGTCTGTCTATCTGTCTGTACTTTCCCATTTCTCTGTCCGTCCCCTGTATGTCTCTGTCTGTATCCCCTCCATTTATCTGTCCGTCCGTCCGTCTGTCAGTCTGTCTGTCTGTCTGTTTACTTCATTTCTCTGTCCGTCCGTCAATCTGTGTCTGTGTCCCTCATTTCTCTGTCCGTCTGTCCGTCAGTTTGTCTGTCTGTCTGTTAGCCTGTCTGTCTGTCTGTCCGTCCGTCTGTCTGTCTGTTTGTGTCCCCCCATTTCTCTGTCCGTCCGTCCTTCCGTCCGTCTGTCTGTCAGCCTGTCTGTCGGCCTGTCTGTGCCCCCCCTGCCCCCCATCCCCCACCCCTTCTCTGTATCTCTAAGCCCGTTTCCCGTTCCTTGCTTTGTCCCCCTGTACTTGGTCTTTCTGTTTGTTTGTCCGTCCGTCCGTCCGTGTGTGTGTGTGTGTGTGTGTGTGTGTGTGTGTGTGTGTGTGTGTGTGTGTGTGTGTGTGTGTGTCTGTCTGTCTGTCTGTCTGTGTGTCTGAGGAAGACAAAGGATGAGGTGGGAAGACAACATCCAGAAATGGACAGGTATGACTTTGGCGCAATCCCTCGGTAAGGACAGGTATGACTGGCGGAATCCCTCAGTAAGGACAGGTATGACTGTGAAGGAATCCCTCAGTAAGGACAGGTATGACTCTGGCGGAATCCCTCAGAAAGGACAGGTATGACTGGCGGAATCCCTCAGAAAGGACAGGTATGACTGGCGGAATCCCTCAGTAAGGACAGGTACGACTGGCGGAATCCCTCAGTAAGGACAGGTATGACTGGCGGAATCCCTCAGTAAGGACAGGTATGACTGGCGGAATCCCTCAGTAAGGACAGGTATGACTGGCGGAATCCCTCAGTAAGGACAGGTATGTCTCTAGCGGAATCCCTCAGTAAGGACAGGTATGACTGGCGGAATTCCTGAGTAAGGACAGGTATGTCTCTGGCGGAATCCCTCAGTAAGGACAGGTATGACTCTGGGGGAATCCCTCAGTAAGGACAGGTATGACTCTGGGGGAATCCCTCAGTAAGGACAGGTATGACTCTGGGGGAATCCCTCAGTAAGGACAGGTATGTCTCTGGGGGAATCCCTCAGTAAGGACAGGTATGACTCTGGCGGAATCCCAGAGAGCGGTGGAGGGAGACAGGTGGAGGAGAGTGGTGGCGATGATTTTTCTCCACTGGTGCCCTAACGACATCAACAGACATCAAGGGATAGGTGGATGAAAAGGTGAATCAGTCCACTTCTTGTTCCTAGCTTCTCTCTTTCTGCCCCAGTATCTTGTTCTTCTACCCCGTTGCTCCCCACCCCGGGTAGAGAAGTGTGTTACCGTAACTGAAGGTCCCCGTAGTGGCCGTGTTCAGTCAGCGGGTTGCGGGTAGCAGTGAAGTGTCCAGCTGAGTGGTGGGGAGGGTCACCTGTACTGACTGCGCTCTGTTCTCCACTTGTTGTGTGGTTCAGTGGTCAGGACAGCTGTGACCGCCCACAGTCATCTTGGACCTGGGCAGTGAAGTCACCCATGCTGCAGTTCTCTGTCTGTCTGTCTGTCTGTCTGTCTGTCTGTCTGTCTCTCTCTTGTGTGTGTGTGTGTGTGTGTGTGTGTGTGTGTGTCCCACTGTATCTCTGTCTTTGTCTCTGTCTGTCTCGGTGTGTATGTACTGAGTGTGTACATGATCACGTGCTAATCAACACACACACACAGACACACACACAGACACACACACAGACACACACACACACACACACACACACACACACACACACACACAGAGTCACCTAAACACCCTCCCCACCCACCCACATACCATTTCAGTACTAAAGCCTATCCTACACAGAACGTCAAAGCGTCCGTTCCCAAACAGAGCATCAGACGCGAATCCATCTGACGCGACGACGCGTGAACTCAGTTTGACTTGAAACTGGAAATTGTGTGGAAAGGAAGGAGTACTGTGATTGTGTGT
>NC_134888.1:7738291-7758291 GCF_041734735.1 Babylonia areolata | reverse complement strand
CTCTCCCTCTCTGTCTCTGTCTCTCTCTCTCTGTCCCTTCCCCCCACCCCAGTCCACGCCCCCTCAGTGACTGTCAATGAGGGAAGCACTCACTGCTTCACGTCATTGAAGCGTGGAAGGAAACTACTTTGCTGAGTCAGTAATTCCCGAGGCTAAAACGAACTACCTAGACAACAGGCAGAACCTGTTTTCTCTTTTCACTGGGAGGTAAGAGAGAAATCTGATGACGAGAACAAAAAAGGACGAAAGAGAACTAGATGAAAGAAAATAATAAATGGAAGAAGAAGAAGAAGAAGAAGAAGAAGAAAAATAAAGAATGAGGAAGAGACGAGACTGAAAACCTTAATAATACAACCAACAATTGATACTGCAAACTCCAGATAGGTCGGTTGATTAGGATTTGACTCTTTATCGCAACAAGAAGACATTTTGTATAGTCTCCTGAGTTTAAAACTTTCTCCCTTTTTTCACACATGACCCCATCGGCACAAAATCTTCAGGGAGACCTTTTAATAGTGATTTCACTCCTACAGAGATTAGGAACACCCTTACACTTTAAATTGGTGTGTACATCATTGGGATCACACCTACATTGTAACGTGGTGTCTGTACATCATTGGGAACACCCCTACACTGTAAAGTGGTGTGTACATCATTGGGAACACCCCTACACTGTAAAGTGGTGTGTACATCATTGGGAACACCCCTACACTGTAAAGTGGTGTGTGTACATCATTGGGAACACACCTACACTGTAAAGTGGTGTGTGTACATCATTGGGAACACACCTACACTGTAAAGTGGTGTGTGTACATCATTGGGAACACCCCTACACTGTAAAGTGGTGTGTGTACATCATTGGGAACACTCCTACACTGTAAAGTGGTGTGTGTACATCATTGGGAACACCCCTACACTGTAAAGTGGTGTGTGTACATCATTGGGAACACCCCTACACTGTAAAGTGGTGTGTGTACATCATGGGGAACACCCCTACACTGTAAAGTGGTGTGTGTACATCATTGGGAACACACCTACACTGTAAAGTGGTGTGTGTACATCATTGGGAACACCCCTACACTGTAAAGTGGTGTGTGTACATCATTGGGAACACACCTACACTGTAAAGTGGTGTGTGTACATCATTGGGAACACACCTACACTGTAAAGTGGTGTCTATTGGTCCTATCTTCGATGAACGGTTTACCTGCATGGACCGCAGCTAGAGAAAAAGCTGACATCGCAAATGAAAGGATGGTTGAATTCCCAGTGTACTGCCTTGAAAAGATAGGTTCATAGTTAGCTACCTATAGATAATAACAGACTGGCTCTGTCGGACTTGCTGGGCCTTGTCAATGATTTTCTCCATTAGAACTCAAAAGGCATTCAGTGGCTGCCTTTGATGGGTTTAAAGAAAATCCTCCTTCCATCCTGTTCAGTTTATACCATCCTGCTTTTATTTGACACCGACAGACGAGTTGTTAACCTGCCCCTGTTTCCCTCCGCCCTGGTGCTGGTGTGGGAGGTGGGGGTGGATGGATGTGAGGGTGGGGGAGTCGTGGGGGTAGGCGGAGTGGTATGGTGTGTGTACACATTTCTGTGATGAATAGTTTCACGTGTGTTGTTTTTGTTTTTTTCGTTTTTGAACGCAGTGCTGATTATACGTTTGTGTATTTGGGGGAGGGAGAGGGGAGGGGAGGGGGGTCATGGGGGTGGAAGGGTGGTAGGGAGCATTCATTTTACGTATGTTTTGAATCAATGTAGGTCACGCTTTGTGCACATGGCTGATTTGAGCGCTGACTGTGTCAACGTTCACAGAACATGAATGTTTCGTTCAATCACACAGTCAGACCAGGTCAGTTTACGGAGACCCATCCCTTGACAGCCTGACTGAAAGGGAGCTTCTTTCACAGAAGTCGATGACTTTTGTCTCTGTAACATCTGTTTGAAGTGATTTCCATTGATCACTGCACCTGTGCCAGGTCAGTAAGCAAAATGAAGGAAAGGCACGGGGTAAGGGAGTTAAGAAAACAGAAGAGAAATGTAAGGGATGGGGAAGAGAGAGAGTTGGGGGCTGTGTGGGAGGGCAGACCAAACAGACACACAGACACAAAGAACTAAGCAAGTGCCATCCCCATATTCCGACGTTCTGCAAGTTCAACAATAACAACAGCAGCAGCAAACTACAACAACAATAACAATAACAGCAGCAAAAACAACCACCACCACCACCACAACAATAACAACAACAACAACAACAGCAGCAAAAACCACCACCACCACCACAAGAACCAGAACAACAAGAGCAGCAGCAGCACAAGCACACTATTCATGTGTTAAACTGATCATCGTGTACCTCCCAAAACGCTCAGAACCGAGACATGCATAACTAGACATTACAGCCGTTTCATGTACATGAATAGCTGCCACCCCCACCTCAACCCCCCGCCCCAATCACACCCCGTCCTGCCTGAACGCACTGCCGATCAAACAGAAATTGTGCACCCTGCCAGGTAAACACAGGTAAAGCCAGTTAAACAACCTGTAGCAACCTGTTCGTCTTCCCTGTGATCAGTGGCTCCTCGGACATTGTGGAGGATGGGGGCCGGGGGTGGGGGTGGGGGGGGGGGGGGGGGGGGGGGGGGGGCACCATCACCAAGCAGAATGTAGCTCTTACTGTCTCACACGGTCTGTGAAGCAGCCCACGAATGTATGTAGGCATGTTTACTTTTTGCACTCTCATAGCGTGCAGGAATGCATACACATACACGTGCATAATCGTGCGCTTGCACGCACTGGGAAGGGGAGAGAGAGAGAGAGAGAGAGAGAGAGAGAGAGGACAATAACGATTTTTTTTTTTATATTCAGATAAACGCCAAAGCTACTTACTGAAGGGGGTAACACCAAAGAAGAATAAACAAAACTAACACGACACAATGAATCGAAAACACAAACCAACCAAAAATAGCTAACACAAATGTTCAACAACATTCACGACGTAACATTTCGCAGTCTCTTTATTATACATATATGTGCAGTGATGGCCTAGAGGTAACGCGTCCGCCTAGGAAGCGAGAGAATCTGAGCGCGCTGGTTCGAATCACGGCTCAGCCGCCGATATTTTCTCCCCATCCACTAGACCTTGAGTGGTGGTCTGGACGTTATTCATTCGGATGAGACGATAAACCGAGGTCCACTTTGATAGGAAAAAAACAAATAAAACTGCACGCAGGAAAAAATACAAAAAATTGGGTGGCGCTGTAGTGTAGCAACGCGCTCTCCCTTGGGAGAGCAGCCCGAATTTCACACAGAGAAATCTGTTGTGATAAAAAGAAATACAAATACAAATACAAAATGTATAAGAGAGAGAGAGAGAGAGAGAGAGAAGCCTCAGCTGGAGCGACATGTGGAACATGGCCTCTTTGAAGATCAGCTTCATCCTCAGCGCTGTGTATGACCTCCTTCCCTCGAATACAAACTTGGTGAAATGGAGGAAAGCAGAGGACCCTGCGTGCCCACTCTGCCATGGCAAACAAACAGTGGAACGTGTCCTTAGCTAATGCAAAGCGGCGTTAAGCCAAGGAAGGCACAACCAAGTGCTAAAAGAAATTGCACACGTGGTGAGCACTGTCCAAGGAGCACCCACACCACCAGCAGAGTTCCTCTCTGCAGAAAGCAATAAAGTCTGGCCAGGAACAGCTGTAACATCCAAAGCATGGAAACGTGGGCTGCTTGATGGTGCCGAAGATTGGGAGTGCACGACTGACCTATCAGAGGGGAAGAAACACCCGGAAATCATCAGCAAAAGCGGCATGAGACCTGGCATTGTACTCCGCTCAAGGCAACCAAACAAGCGATTCTGACCGAGCTCACTGTACCATACGAAAGCAGAATGGAAGAAGCCCACTAGTCTAGCCCGCAGCCAGAGAGAATCTGGCTTCCGAGCCAAAGTCCTTGCGATAGAGATTGGTGCAAGAGGTTTTGAGAGCGCATCAGCTTGCAGCCTCATGAAACAACTGTCGATTTCTGGCAGAGAGAGGACAAGGGCTCTCAAGGCAAAGGCAGAAGCAGAAGAAAAGAGTTCCAGGCTGGATCTGGTCGAGGAGGAATGAAAGCGAACTTCATAAGGATTAAATTTCCCTACTCAAACTAAGCGAACAATGGCTCAGTGGTTAAAACGTCTGCCAGAAAGGTGTCTCAGTCCTGAAGTAGCGACCACCCTGGCGGCGCGGGTTCGAACCTGCTGAGGACCAGGGGTAAAAAGGTTATACAAGGGTATCCAGGAGTCATGACCTGGGTGCGGCCCGCCCCCCTTAGAGTGTAAGGAGTTATGGGCCGAAACACCAGACTGAGGGGGGCTTCTTTTCTGAAGACCTTGTACTGTCCAGCTCTCCCTAGAGTTTCTATCACTATATGAGAGAGAGAGAGAGAGATGGAGTGAGGGGGGAAGAGAGAGAGACAGAGACAGACAAACAGAGAGATCGAGATACCGTTAGAGATGTAGATAGAGATACTGACAGAGAGAAGGAGGGATGGAGAGGAGAGAGACAAAGAGGAATAGAGGTAAGACCAATGCAGTTCAGTTCCTTGCAGTGTCGGGAAGGCTCCAGCTTTACGGAGTCACAACACGGAATACCTTCCCAAAGCCAACACACCACCACCACCCCCTGTCACCACCCCACCTTCCCTCCAACCCCCACACATCCCTGTCAACTCATGTTAGCCTTTCACTACCTTCCTCACACCCCCAACCCCCAAACAAAAGTTGAAAAAAGGATTGTCGAACAGCAAAAGAAAGTCATAGAAAGTGGTACAAAGCCGAAAAACCAGCGTCAGTCAATATGCGGCCAGAACTGACTTGTACAGTGCCTTCATACATCACCACACAGGATGAATAACGTCAGTCAGTGTGACTTGTACAGTGCCTTCATACATCATGACCACACAGGATGAATAACGTCAGTCAATGTGACTTGTACAGTGCCTTCATACATCACCACACAGGATGAATAACGTCAGTCAATGTGACTTGTACAGTGCCTTCATACATCACCACACAGGATGAATAACGTCAGTCAGTGTGACTTGTACAGTGCCTTCATACATCATGACCACACAGGATGAATAACGTCAGTGTGACTTGTACAGTGCCTTCATACATCATGACCACACAGGATGAATAACGTCAGTGTGACTTGTACAGTGCCTTCATACATCATGACCACACAGGATGAATAACGTCAATGTGACTTGTACAGTGCCTTCATACATCACCACACAGGATGAATAACGTCAGTCAGTGTGACTTGTACAGTGCCTTCATACATCACCACACAGGATGAATAACGTCAGTGTGACTTGTACAGTGCCTTCATACATCATCATTACACAGGATGAATAACGTCAGTCAGTGTGACTTGTACAGTGCCTTCATACATCACCACCACACAGGATGAATAACGTCAGTCAGTGTGACTTGTACAGTGCCTTCATACATCACCACACAGGATGAATAACGTCAGTGTGACTTGTACAGTGCCTTCATACATCATCACACAGGATGAATAACGTCAGTGTGACTTGTACAGTGCCTTCATACATCACCACACAGGATGAATAACGTCAGTGTGACTTGTACAGTGCCTTCATACATCACCACACAGGATGAATAACGTCAATGTGACTTGTACAGTGCCTTCATACATCACCACACAGGATGAATAATGTCAATGTGACTTGTACAGTGCCTTCATACATCATGACCACACAGGATGAATAACGTCAGTGTGACTTGTACAGTGCCTTCATACATCACCACACAGGATGAATAACGTCAGTGTGACTTGTACAGTGCCTTCATACATCATGACCACACAGGATGAATAACGTCAATGTGACTTGTACAGTGCCTTCATACATCACCACACAGGATGAATAACGTCAGTGTGACTTGTACAGTGCCTTCATACATCACCACACAGGATGAATAACGTCAGTCAATGTGACTTGTACAGTGCCTTCATACATCACCACACAGGATGAATAACGTCAGTGTGACTTGTACAGTGCCTTCATACATCATCATTACACAGGATGAATAACGTCAGTCAATGTGACTTGTACAGTGCCTTCATACATCACCACACAGGATGAATAACGTCACGGCAACCATCCACTCCGTTGAACGTGGACATAGGCCGCAGTAAGAAGGAGAAGGGGGAGAAGGAGGCAAAGGAGGGGAAGGAGGAAAAGAAAAGAGGAGAAGAGTAGAGAGGTATAGAGAGAGATAGATGTGTGTGTGTGTGTGTGTGTGTGTGTGTGTGTGTGTGTGTGTGTGTGTGTGTGTGTGTGTGTGTGTGTGTGTGTGTGTGTGTGTGTGTGTGTGTGTGTGTGCCTACGTGCGCTTTCAGCAGTGACCTTCATGATCGTAGTTGATTCAGCTGTGAAGATTGAGCATTTTTTTGTGTGTGCTCATCAATGGCGGATTTTCTTTTCAATACATCAAGGGCTGGTTTGACAAAAGCTTCCGTACCTCGGAAATATACTTACTGCTGAAGTGAAAGTACAGCTTGCTCTACTTTATCCTGCTAATGTGAAAAATATTCTACTCTTGCAATTTCTGTCTATCCAGATGTTAGGTATGTCTGCTGATCTCAGAATTAATATTTATGTCTCTTAATGCAGTGTGTGTATGTCCAAATGTTAGGCATGTCTGTTGATCTTAGGATTAATATTCAGGTCTCTTAATGCAGTTTGTGTATGTCCAAATGTGAGGCATGTCCGTATTTCAGTGTTTTTTTGTTGGAATGTAGTTCCGTTATCATGCAGTTTGAACTTTGAATGTCAGTAAGCGAAGGACTGTTCTGACAAGTTTACAAATGGGAGGAACGCGCGCGCGCGCGTGTGTATAGTTGCATGCGCGCATGTGTGTGTGTGTGTGTGTGTGTGTGTGTGTGTAGTTGCATGTGCGCATGTGTGTGTGTGTGTGTGTGTGTGTGTGTGTGTGTGTAGTTGCATGCGCGCATGTGAGTTTGTGTGTGTGTGTGTGTGTGTGTGGAGTTGCATGCGCGCATATATGTATGTGTACAATTATCATCCTGCGTGCTTGTGTACACTGGCACGTGTGAAGGTGAGTGGTACCTTTACAGGTGTGAATGAAATCATCACTATGTAGTCTATCCCACCCCTCTCAACACCCACCCCCCCCCCCCCCCCACACACACCCAGCTCTCCGTGAACAGTGAACAGTCCCAGCCATAAAACCTGCCGCCATGAAAACCGTCAGTTAATATCATCTTTTACATGTCCACTGCTTGCTATGTTTCTTCCTCTGTCTCAGTGTAACACAGTTACACACACAACACACGCACGCACGCACGCATGCACACACACACACACACACACAGAGAGAGAGAGAGAGAGAGAGAGAGAGAGAGAGAGAGAGAGCAAGCATGTGTGTGCGTGTGTGTGTGTGTGCATGTGTGCAACCTGTGACGAGTTATTTCTTGAAACAGTATGATATATACACATTCTGCTCTGTCTCTCTGTGTGTCTCACATACACACACGCGCGTACACACGCGCACACACACACACGCATACGCGCACGCACACACACACACACACACACACACACACACACACACACACACACACGCACGCACGCAAGTACTCACACACACACGCACGCACATACGCACGCACGCAGGTACTCACACACAGACACACACACATGCACAAACGCATTCCGACACACTCACTCTCCCACCCACCCACACATAATAATCAATAATCTGGCAGCTCTGTGAGACCTATCTTCACGGAAGACGGTTCCTGCTGAAATCGTCCCACACAGCAGAAATCACTTTGGTCACGGCTGACTGCTGTGTCATGGGCTGCTGGGAGGCTGGGCTGCTGTGGGGTGGGGGGTAGGGGGTGGGGCGGGGGGGGGGGGGGGGGAGAAGAGACAGACAGACAGACAGACGCAAACAGAAAGAGAGAGAGAGAGAGAGAGAGAGAGAGAGAGAGAGAGAGAGGCACAGACATTTTGACTGAAAAAGACAAGAGAGATGGATAGACAGAGACATGGAGAGAGAAGAACGAGCGAACAAATGAACGAACTTTTTTTTATAGAGGGTGAGGAGTAGAGAGAGAGAGAGAGAGGTGGCAGAGACAGACAGAGTGGAGAGAGGAAGGGAGAGAGAGAGAGAGAGAGAGAGAGAGAGGGGGCTAGGACGTGGGACAGTTGTGATAGAGAGTGAGGGCAGAGAGGGAGGGGGAAGGTGTGTGCTCAAAGGGCGTCATGGTCATGTCCCCCCAAACCTGTTTTGGTACATTCCGGGCACCCCGCGGGGCCCCATTTGGGTCACAAAAAATGGGACCGACTTTACCTCCTCCCGCTCCCTACCTATCTGCCTGATTCTCTCTCTCTCTTTTATTTTTAATCGCAATCGCTCTCTCTTTTTCCCCTTTCTCTATGTCACTCCATCTCACCCACACACACGTATGCGGGTGTAGGGTGGTTAGAAGAAAAAAGGCGTGTGTGTGTACGTTGGTATGTGAATGTGTGTATGAGAGAGAGAGAGAGGGAGAGAGAGAGAGAGAGAGAGAGAGAGAGAGAGAGAGCAGACAGTCGACCGGAGATGCAGACATAATTATGTGTACAGTAAGATTTGACCTGGATCTGTTCGAAAATTGGAAAGTAATGATAAATGGACAACACACACACGCACACACACACACACACACACACACACACACACACCAAAATTCATATCTGGTCTGAAAACAAACAGATTAGAATTGATATTTTCACAGTGTACCAGCAGAATATGTCCACTGGACGGGTCAAAAAGGCACGAGATGGATGGAATGCAAACACTGTGCTCCATTTCAGAAAGGATTATACACGCTTGGACGACAGACGCTTTCAGGGCCATTTTATTGAAGCGGAAAGGATTTGATCCAATTATTCATAGCCCAGCCACAGCAACACACGTCAAAGGGAAGGCAAACAATGTATCATCATTGTATTGTATTACTATGATTCAGTCACAGCGGGTTTCTCTGTGTGGGGGTGCGGACAGCTCACCCAGGGAAAATGCGTGGCGTGGTGTGGCACGACCAGTCCTAGTATCTGTCCTCAGCTGTGTGTACTTTTCTGTCAAACTGCATTTTACTACAGGGACAGGGACAATCATCCTGTTGAAGTGGTTTCTTTTTAATGCGCCATGTATATGCTTTTTAAATGTGTCGTCTCATCAGAAAGACGAGCGGCCACACCACCGCTTTAGGTCTAGTGGAAAACTGAGGTAAAAAAAAAAAAAAAAAAAAGAAAAAAAAAAAAAAAGTAAAAATTCCTGTCCATTTGGCTAATGACCCCTCGGGCAACCACTTCCTTGTCTGGCGCGCGCGCGCGCACAAACACACACACACACACACACACACAAACGCATGAACGCACTCACGCACACATGCAAACCACGCGCGCACCACTCTTACACACGCAGACACATAGACACACACGTGCTCGCGCGCGCACACACACACACACACACGCGCGCGCGCACCCGCGCACATATGCCACCCACACGCGCCCCACACTTACACACACAGAGACACAGACACGCATTCACACAGACATATCCACTGACACAGACAGACAGACACAGACAGACAGACAGACGCACACACACACACACACACACACACACACACACACACACACACACACACACTATCTCTCTCTCTCCCTCTCTCTCCTTTATTTTTTTCTATTTTTTCCACGATGGCTTGATGTAAAAAAGCAATTGTTGCATATTCAATTTACCATTATGAAATAAAATTTTGATAAATACATCTTGACATACAGACAGACAGACAGACACTGAGACACACACAGACACACGCACACACACAGACACAGACACACACACACACATACACACACAGACACGCACACACACACACACACACACACACACACACACACACACACACACACACACACACACACACACACACACACATACAGAGGCGCGCACGAATTTTACAGGTTTGTCCATTTAGTTCATAACATCGTTCAATTTAGGATGTTCCAAGGGAGTGCACTGGTGGGGCGGTATGGTCAGACACCAGTGCTTACTTCCCTTCAGTGTTGGAGATGTCAGCGGTTCAACTGACGAAGGTCGATGTTCTGCATTAACGATGAATCAGAACTAGAGTCAGCTGAACAATGGGACATAAAGACTCACCCCCATCATGACAGCACAGCGCAACTCAGCACAGCGCAGCACAGCACAGCGCAGCACAGCACAGCGCAGCACAGCACAGCACAGCACAGCACAGCGCAGCACAGCACAGCGCAACTCAGCACAGCGCAGCACAGCACAGCACAACACGAGACTGGACAAGTTTATTTCGGGAAAACCCGTTTACTTTCATGAGCATGATACACATTTGTATGTAACCAATAAAAAACACAAAACACGCTGGCATTGTGCTAACAAACAATTACAACAGCGACACCATCTGGTCGGGGTCTCTCAGCTGAGAGATACTGTGGACAGGTTCTTTTTTATGTTCTCTGCAAGGAAATCTCTACGTCAATGCGGCTTTGGTTCTTTTCTCTTGTCTTTCCTAGATTTTTTTTTCTTCTTGTTCTGTTGTCTCTGCATAACTTCTTTCTCTGTGTAGTTTTTTTTTCTTTAGAAACCTCGGGCCCTTTGAATGTCTTGAGGTGTTTGCTGGACTGTTATCTCTGTCTGTCTGTCTGTCTGTCTGTCTGTCTATCCGTCTCCCTCTCCCTGTGTCTCTGTCTCTCTTACTGTAGCAGCAGTACTTTCCTTTCATATGCTTTTTCTGGATGCGTGCGCGTGTGTGTGTATGTGCGTGTCTGTATCTGTATCTGTGCGTCTGTGTTTGTGTGTGTGTGTGTGTGTGTGTGTGTGTGTGTGTGTGAATCAAAATCACATACACTTATATATACATATTTGTACGTGTTAAATATTCACATTCACATTTCTTCCAGCCTCCCAACAACAAGAAGGAAAATACGAGTGACTTCCGGCGGAAGGAGGCGTAGTTCCGCTTCCGGCGGGCAGGCATGGCGTACTACTCGGTGCACGCGGGCCCCTCCACTTCCAGACTGTACCAGCCCAACCCCCGGATGGTCAGGACAGACCACCAGCCATTCTCCCTCCTCAACGGACTCTCCACCTCCGATCACAGGCTGTACAACCAGGTGGGGGCTGGGGTCAGGTTTTCGTGGGTGGAGGGGGTGCGGGAGGGGGGGTATGTGTGTATCAGTATTGTATAGGTGGGTGGGTGGGATATGATTTTTTTTTAATGTTTGTGCGGAGGTGGGGGTGGGGTGGAGGTTTGTGTGTGTGTGTGTGTGTGTGTGTGTGTGTGTGTGTGTGAGAGAGAGAGAGAGAGAGAGAGAGAGAGAGAGAACACAGAGACAATGTGCGTGGAGGGTGGAGATGTGTGTGTGTGTGTGAATGAGTGTGTGTGTGCGCGCGCGCGCGTGTGCTCTGTTGTTTGATTTTTTGTACGGCGAGCATGGTTTTGGCAAAAGACCCAAAGGCCAAACTCCACAGTTTCTCAGTGTGTGTGTGTGTGTGTGTGTGTGTGTGTGTGTGTGTGTGCTTGGATCGTCGAGCTGACTGATGTTTGTTCGCTTTTGGGTTTGACTGCTTTTGGCCTGATCAGCAGTAGATGTACCGATTTTTGTATCGACTAAGTTAGCTGCCAAGTTAGCTGGAATAATAACTCACCAACATGTGTTTTCTTTATTTTTTTTCATAATTTTGCGAAGTTTTCTGTCAACAACATCATCAATAACAACACCATGAATGTTGATAATAATCACCATCAGCATAATAAATTTCGGGTAAGTCCACATAGAAACGACGGTGGTCAGGCCATCCCGGAAACCCGGACATGCCACAGCCATTGACACTTCACTCTCTCCGCCTCACGCTGTCCTCATCTTCACTGTTCCAGCACAACTCGGTGTTCGATGACGACGACAACTCTTCATCGATGTCTGCGGGGATGTCTGCGGGGATGACGGCCTCTCAGGCCACGCCCACTTTTCAGCTGGTGCGCAAGGCGTCAATCAGAACCACGCCCCGCCCACAGCTGCCCAAGGACAACCCCATCCGCATCGACATCTACTCCGTGGGCGTCATGATGGAGAGCAAGGTGGGGTCACACACACACACACAAACACGCACGCACGCACGTACGCACACACACACGTACGTACGCACACACACACACACACACACACGCACTGAGTCACACACACACACACACACACACACACACACACACACACACACACACACACACACACACACACACACACACTGTGTGTGTGTGTGTGGATCTATCAACACTCATCTCACACACAGCTCCTCAGCTGACATCGTCCGTGTGTAGTGTCACTGTCCAGAAATGTTCTTCCTTTATTACGTATCATTTCAATCTAACAACTACCACAATGAATAATGTCAGTAGTAGTAGTAGCGAATTCAAAAACTTCAAAACAGTGCTGCCCGTCTGACTCTCACGTCTCACTCGTCTGAGTCCCACGTACTGATCACATTTCTCCTCACCTCCGAACTGTACATTGGCTCCCCATTGAAGCGAGAATTAAATACAAAGTTGCGTGTCTCTGCTATTCTGCTTTCCACTCCGCAGGACCTACATATCTTTCTGACCTTATCAGTGTTTACACTCCCTCAAGAACTCTCCGCTATTCCTCTGACTGTTACCATTTGAAACTTCCTCGTGTCAATACAAGAACATATGGTGAACGTTCTCTCTTCTTTGCTGCTCCTCACATCTAGAACAACCTCCCTTATCATATCCGTGCATCTGATTCTATTTCTGCTTTTCGCTCATCACTGAAAACCCATCTTTTTAAAACCTATGTATAAGTACTCTCAGCTTCCTTTTCTCCACCCCCCCCCCATGTCAGCTCACTTTGGATGTATATAGAGTGGGAGGGGGAGAGTGTGGGTGGGGGTAGGGGTTTTTGAGAAAGAGTGGTCATGAATGTTTTATGTTACTTGTAATATTTTCCTTTCATGTAAAGCGCCCTGCGCTCTCAGTGAGAAAGGGCGCTATATAAATATACATTATTAGTAATATCACCATGTCCCTGTGGTATGTATGTGTGTGACAGATCACGGGCCAGCTGTACGACCCAGACCAGGTGAAGGTGGAGGCTGAGGCCCCCAGTGGCCGGGTGATCAGGATGGCGGGGGACGGTCACTACAGTGCTCAGTTCACACCTGATGAGATCGGTCAGTGGACAGAGAGAAAAGGACAGAGAGAGAAAGACAGAGAAGGAGAGAGAGAGAGAGGCAGAGAGAGAGAGAAGGAGAGAGAGAGAGGCAGAGAGAGAGAAGGAGAGAGAGAGGGGGGAGATGGAGAGGGGAGGAGAGACAGGGAGAGAGAAAGAGAGAAAGACAGAGAAAGAAAGCGAGAGAGCGTTCGTATGTTTGAGAGAGAGAGAGAGAGAGAGAGAGAGAGAGAGTGTTTCTGTGTTCGTGCGTGTATGTGTGTGTGTGTGTGTGTGTGTGTGATCGATCGATGGATCGATTGGTTGACTAATTGATGTTTATGACCAGGGCGGTGGCGGGTGTCGATGTACTACCGGAACAAGTTCATGGACGGATGTCCGGTGGATGTCTGTGATCCCTCACAAGTGCGCGTGCGCGAACTGCGTGGTGGCCATATTGGAAAGATGCTTTCGTTTCTTGGTAATGTGCAACTTTAACTTCCTTGTGTGTGTGTGTGTGTGTGTGTGTGTGTGTGTGTGTGTGTGTGTGTGTTAGACTCAGTGTGTGTGTGTGTGTGTGTGTGTGTGTGTGTGTGTGTGTGTGTTAGACTCTGTGTGTGTGTGTGTGTGTGTGTGTGTGTGTGCTTGGATCGTCGAGCTGACGGATGTTTGTTCGCTTTTGGGTTTGACTGCTTTTGGCCTGATTAGCAGTAGATGTACCGATTTTTGTATCGACTAAGTTAGCTGGTAAGTTAGCTGGAATAATAACTCACCAACATGTGTTTTCTTTATTTTTTTCATAATTTTGCTGAGTTTTCTGTCAACAACATCATCAATAACAACAACATGAATGACGATAATAACCACCATCAGCGTAATAAATTTCGGGTAAATAATTATATTCATCACTAGAGTTGGAAAAGTTCACATTGAAGTCGTGAAAATTAATACGTCATATCACCTGACGTCACTGCAACGATAGTGACGTAAAAACCCCGATGGAAGATCAGAACGTATGTCTGTTCACCGCAATGTCTCGTCGTGCAGTGGACTGCATGAGGGCGGGTCAGGGTGACCTGGTGGTGGACGTGACCCACAAGGGCAAGAAGGTCAAGACCTCGGTGACCGAGACCTCCACCCCCAAACTCTACAAGGTCACCTACACGCCCTATGACCCCGGTCCCTATGAGGTCAACGTGCAGTTCAACAACGCCGAGGTCAGAGGTGAGCAGTCCATGTGGGTTGGGTGGAGGTAAAAGGTTAAACAGGTCAACAGTTCAAAGGTCAGAGGTGGCAGTCCTTGTGTGTTGAGTGGAGGTTGTACAGATCAACAGTGCAAAGGTCAGAGATGAGCAGTTCTATGAGTTACGTTGAGTAAAAGGTTGTCCAGTTTAAAGGTCAGAGGTGAGCAGTTATGTGGGTTGAGTTGAAGTCTTGTGCGTCAGATTGAAGTGAAAGGTTGTATAGGTCAACAGTTGAAAGGTCATTCTTCTTCTTCTTCTGCGTTCACTCGTATGCACACGAGTGGGCTTTTACGTGTATGACCGTTTTTACCCCGCCATGTAGGCAGCCATACTCCGTTTTCGGGGGTGTGCATGCTGGGTATGTTCTTGTTTCCATAACCCACCGAACGCTGACATGGATTACAGGATCTTTAACGTGCGTATTTGATCTTCTGCTTGCATATACACACGAAGGGGGTTCAGGCACTAGCAGGTCTGCACATATGTTGACCTGGGAGATCGTAAAAATCTCCACCCTTTACCCACCAGGCGCCGTCACCGTGATTCGAACCCGGGACCCTCAGATTGACAGTCCAACGCTTTAACCACGCGGCTATTGCGCCCGTCAGTTGAAAGGTCAGAGGTGAGCAGTTCTGTGGGTCACATTGAAGTGAAAGATAGAGTGATGGATTCTACTGGTGGTTTTTACACAGTTCAATAGAGCAAGTCAGAGGTGAGGATTCACTGTTTATTCTATGATTTTGTACGGATGCATAGGTTTGACGACTGATTGACAGATTGATTGGTTGAAGGGGTTGGGGAGGGAGGGCTGGGGTAATGGACGCAGGGACTTTTTAGAATTTGGTTCAAGAGGTTTTCTGCCAGAATGACGGATGGACTGTTGGTGTTGGTGTAAGGACTGACTGATTAATTAAAGATCGTTGTTGAATGAATGACTGGTGATGGATAGGATGAACTGATTAACAGACTGACATTTCTGCCTACTCGGTCAGTCCCTGTAAAGGATAACGCTGAAAGCTGACATTTATAGCGTAACCTGAAATGACCGTCACTGCTTGATTGATCTTCATGTGTGTGTGTGTGTGTGTGTGTGTGTGTGTGTGTGTGTGTGTGTGCCCAGACTCTGACTTCAATTCCACGGACCCCGAGGAGAGACAGCGGCGTGCTCTGTTCAACACCACCGTCACATACAACAAGGGGGTCATCGTCATCAAGGCCTCCTGTGAGAGTCCTGGGAGGCACCTTTAGTCTGCTCACCCCAACCCCTCTGCTCTTCCCCCCCCCCCACCCCTCTCCTCTTCCCCCCGCTACCCCTGTCCTTCCCCACACCCCTCTCCTCTCCCCCCTCTCCTCTCCCCCCATCCCTCTCCTCTCCTCCCACCCCTCTCCTCTCCCCCCATCCCTCTGCTCTCCCCCCACCCCTCTCCTCTACCTGCTCCTTTCTCCTGGTCTTTACGTGCTGTTCAAGTAATTTTCCTTGACTTAAAAAAATCACTGCGGGTGGACTATGTACTGTGTGCTACAGGTGACAGACAGGTGGACTGTGTACTATGTGCTACAGGTGACAGACAGGTGGACTATGTGTGCTACAGGTGACAGACAGGTGGACTATGTGTGCTACAGGTGACAGACAGGTGGACTATGTGTGCTACAGGTGACAGACAGGTGGACTATGTACTGTGTGCTACTGGTGACAGACAGGTGGACTATGTGTGCTACAGGTGACAGACAGGTGGACTATGTATTGTGTGCTACAGGTGACAAACAGGTGGACTATGTGTGCTACAGGTGACAGACAGGTGGACTATGTGTGCTACTGGTGACAGACAGGTGGACTATGTGTGCTACAGGTGACAGACAGGCGGACTATGTGTGCTACAGGTGACAGACAGGTGGACTATGTATTGTGTGCTACAGGTGACAAACAGGTGGACTATGTACTGTGTGTTACAGGTGACACAGGTGGACTATGTACTGTGTGCTACAGGTGACAGACAGGTGGACTATGTGTGCTACAGGTGACAGACAGGTGGACTATGTGTGTTACAGGTGACAGACAGGTGGACTATGTACTGTGTGCTACAGGTGACAAACAGGTGGACTATGTGTGCGACAGGTGACAGACAGGTGGACTATGTATTGTGTGCTACAGGTGACAAACAGGTGGACTATGTGTGCTACAGGTGACAGGTGTACTATGCATTGTGTGCTACAGGTGACAGACAGGTGGACTATGTGTGCTACAGGTGACAGACAGGTGGACTATGTGTGCTACAGGTGACAGACAGGTGGACTATGTACTGTATGTTACAGGTGACAGACAGGTGGACTATGTACTGTGTGCTACAGGTGACAAACAGGTGGACTATGTGTGCGACAGGTGACAGACAGGTGGACTATGTATTGTGTGCTACAGGTGACAAACAGGTGGACTATGTGTGCTACAGGTGACAGGTGTACTATGCATTGTGTGCTACAGGTGACAGACAGGCTGACTATGTACTATGTGCTACAGGTGACAGACAGGTGGACTATGTGTGCTACAGGTGATTGGGAGGTGGACTATGTATGCTACAGGTGACAGACAGGTGGACTATGTGTGCTACAGGTGACTGGGAGGTGGACTATGTGTGCTGCAGGTGACAGACAGGTGGACTATGTGTGCTACAGGTGACAGACAGGTGGACTATGTGTGCTACAGGTGACAGACAGGTGGACTATGTGTGCTGCAGGTGACAGACAGGTGGACTATGTGTGCTACAGGTGACAGACAGGTGGACTATGTGTGCTACAGGTGACAGACAGGTGGACTATGTGTGCTACAGGTGATTGGGAGGTGGACTACGTGACGGGGGGGCCATTCATCGTGCACGCCACAGACTCTTCCAACATCGAGGTGTACGGCATGAAGGACGGCACTGTCTGCAGCAACCCCGAACTCATGGGTCAGTCCGTCTGTCTGTCTGTCTGTATGTCTTTCTGTCTGCAGGTCTGTCTGTCTGTTTATCTGTCTGTTTGCAGCAACCCTGTTAATTAACTGTGCCAAGCTATAAGGTGTTGGCCGAACTATGTTAGGCACAAAGACAGATGACATTGCCAAGCTATAAGGTGTTAGCTGAACTATATTAGGCACAACGATAGATGGCAGTGCCAAGCTATAAGGTGTTAGCCGAACTATATTAGGCACAAAGAGAATTGACTGTGCCAAGCTATAAGGTGTTAGCCGAACTATATTAGGCACAAAGAAAGATGACTGTGCCAAGCTATAAGGTTTGGCCGAACTGTGTCAGGCTCAAAGAGAGATGACTGTGCCAAGCTATAAGGTGTTAGCCGAACTATATTAGGCACAAAGAGAGATGACTGTGCCAAGCTATAAGGTTTGGCCGAACTGTGTCAGGCTCAAAGAGAGATGACTGTGCCAAGCTATAAGGTGTTAGCCGAACTATATTAGGCACAAAGAGAGATGACTGTGCCAAGCTATAAGGTTTGGCCGAACTGTGTTAGGCACAAAGACTGATGATGTTAACGACAGAATCCATTTGTTTTGTTGTTGATGCTGCTTCTTTTATTGTTATGGTTGTTTTTTTGCTGCCCCTATAAGTTGTCTGTACCAAGATAAGGTGGTGTGCCAACTATATTATGGACACACACAGATCATGTTAACGACAAGATTCATTTGTAGCAGTAGTAGTTGTTGCTGTCCCCAGTGGACTGCACCAAGGTGGGGGAGGGAAACGTAACAGCCGACGTGACGCACAACGGAGTCAGGTGCCCGTGCAAGGTGCGCAAAGACCAGCCCGCCATGTACCGTGTCAGCTTCAAACCCCGGGGGCCTGGCGTCTACAAGATCTGGATGAACTACGAGGGCAGCCCCGTCAAGGGTAAGCACTGGGGGTTGGGGGATGGGTTGGGGGGGGATGTTCTCATTTCATGACACTGGCTGCTGTTTGGTCAGTCGGTTTGGTTTTTGTCTGGGTGGTGGATGTGAATGAACTGGTCACTTGGATGAGATGATGAACCGAGATTCTGGATGTAGCACGCGCCTAGCGCGGGTAAAACAACCCATGGCAACAAAAGGGTTGCCCCTGGCATAATTCTGTCGGAAAATTCACTTTGATATGAAAACAAAATTTTAATACATTTCAAGACAGAAAACAAGGGAAACACAGGGCTGCGCTCTGACTGTAACGACACGCACTGCCTGGGGAGAGCAGCCCGAATTTCACAGAGAAATCTGTTGTGACAAAAGAGGAACACAGTACAATACAATACAATACAATACAATACAACACAAAACGACACGACACGACACGACACGACACAATACAATACGACACAACACAACACAACACAATACAATACAGTACAACACGACACAACACGACACGACACGATACGACACAATACAGTACAATACAGTACAGTACAATACAGTACAAATATGTTGCCTGGTGGTGGATTGTATGTGACAAGATGGCAGTGACCTCTATGAGGGCTGTCCCTTAAAGTTAGAAGGTACGCGGTGTGTCATGGTTGGGTGTGAGTCGTTAGATGGACAGACAGACAGACACGTACATTCATACTTAAATCAGTTATTTTCTATATGTAACTCACGCCCGCGCGCGCGCGCCCACACACACACACACGCACACACACACACACATGCACGCACGCACGCACGCACGCACACACACTTTCACTTACTCGCATGCGTACACAGTAATTTCTCCCCCCCCCCTCCTTCCCCTCGATATTTTTTCCTACCCTCTAATATCACTTACAGTGAAAAGACATTAAACTAAAGAACGAACGAACGAATGCATACATACATACATACATACATACATACATAGACAGACAGTTTGAGAGAGAGAGAAAGAGAGAGCACTGACATGATTTTTTGGATACACTTTGGAACCGATATGTGAATACCTATAAATAACACTGTCCACCCCCCACCCCCAGGCTCCCCCTTCGTGCAGGAGATAGCGGAGCTGGGCAGCCCCCAGGCCTATGGGGACGGCTTGGTGCGGGGCATGCCGGGCATCCCCCAGACCTTCACTGTGGACCCCCGTGGGCATCCCGGGCACATCACTGCAGAGGTGGACGGTACGGCTGGCGGTGCTCTGTGGGGCCTTGTTGGGGTTGTTTTGTCTGTCTATGATGTTTTTTGTTGGACAGTGGTGAGCTGTGCCAGAGAGAAGGAGAGAGAGAGAGAGTGTGTGCATGCGTATGTGTGTGTGAGTCTCTCTGTGTGTGTGTGTGTGTGTGTGTGTGTGTGTGTGTGTGTGTGGTGGGGGGCGCACATGTGTGTCATTGGAAGCTCGAATGCGTTTGAGTGACAGAAAAATGAGCACGCTCTTGTTGATGATGATTATGTTATGTGACCGGTTACTGTACAAGCATGTCACTTTGAAGCACATCAGAAACATATGGAATTAATGGACAGACACACAGACACAC
>NC_134888.1:7678291-7728291 GCF_041734735.1 Babylonia areolata | reverse complement strand
AAATCTCTCTCTCAATCTTTCTCTTTCTTTCTTTCTTATTCTCAATCTCTCCTTATCCTTTTCTCTATTTTCCGCTCCTTCCCCTCCCCCTTTCTAGCTCTCTTCATCTCTTGAACTCTCACTCTCTCAGTCACTCTTCCCCCCATCCCCTCTCCCCCTGTCTCACTGGGTTTCTCACTCACATTTTTGGCTTGCTGTCTTCCCCCATTCCTCACCACTCCTCCCCCTCTGTGACATATTTTTGTTCCACTGCAGACAGACACTATAGTGACGTGGTGTGTGACGTATTTGTGTTATTGCACTGCAGACAAATACTTCATTGACGTGGTGTGTGACGTATTTGTGTTGTTGCACTGCAGACAGACACTACATTGACGTGGTGTGTGACGTATTTGTGTTGTTGCACTGCAGTCAAACACTATATTGACGTGGTGTGTGACGTATTTGTGTTGTTACACTGCAGGCAAACACTACATTGATGTCGTGTGTGACGTATTTGTGTTGTGGTGTGTGACGTATTTGTGTTGTTGCACTGCAGGCAAACACTACATTGACGTGGTGTGTGACGTATTTGTGTTGTTGCACTGCAGACAGACACTACATTGACGTGGTGTGTGACGTATTTGTGTTGTGGTGTGTGACGTATTTATATTGTTGCACTGCAGGAAAACACTACATTGACGTGGTGTGTGACGTATTTGTGTTGTGGTGTGTGACGTATTTGTGTTGTTGCACTGCAGGCAAACACTACTTTGTTGTGGTGTGTGACGTATTTGTGTTGTTGCACTGCAGGCACACACTACATTGACGTGGAATTTAACGGGACGCCCCTGCCCCAATCCCCCCTGCTGGGCCACGCCACCAGAGACCCCCAGCCTAACGGGTATCCTTCCCCCTCCTACATTGGCAGCCTTCCCACGTGAGTAACTGTGCCTCTGAAACCAGGGTGTGGCTGCCTAAACAGTGGGGTACAGTGTCACCATATGTGTGTGAAAATCCAACAACTACAGTCATGTCCACGCAAGGGTTGTTGTTGGTGTACATACATATAGAAGCAGAAGAAGCAGAATCAGAAGTATAAGAAGAATAAAGACACAGAAGAAGAAGAAGTAGAAGAAGAATGAGGAGATTATGATGATGATGATGAATATTCAGCAGTTTAATGCACAGATAAAAAGTTAGAAAGATATGTGTATTCATGTGTTCTGTGTTATTGTCATAAGATTTAAACACACGTATGTACATGTATCATGCAGTTGGGAAACATGTATATATATATATATATATATATATATATATATATATCAGTTGGGATGCATGTGTATACATAAGACTGCGTATTTGAATCTGTGTATCAAGTTGCTTTAAAACAAACGTATGGTGTACACACACACACACACACACACACACACACACACACACATATATATATATATATATAGATAGATAGATAGATAGATATAGATATATATTTACATCTCTGTATATATCAATATCTGTCTATCTGTCTATCTATAGAGAGAGATGTGTGTTTGTGTGTGTATTTGTGTTTGTATGTGTGTGTGTGTGTGTGTGTGTGTGTGTGTGTGTGTGTGTGTACTAAACATGCACATGTTTTGAAAAGCGGTTAATTAACGTGCCTGTGTTTATGCAGACAGTGAACCCAGCAAGTCTTTGTTCTTTGTTTCCTCCAGTCCTAGAATGAAGGATGAGGACAAAGAGATCCTCCCTCTCAAGGTGCACCAGACCAAACAGATTCCCTTTGACACCAGCAAGGCAGGGCCAGGTGAGACAGAGAGGGTGGAGAGAGAGACAGACAGACAGACAGAGAGACGGAGAGAGATTGTGTGCATGTTTGTGTGTGCGTGTGCGTGTTTGTAGTAGCGTGTGGGGATTTACACGTGTGTGTGTGATGTGATGTGTGTGTGTGTGTGTGTGTGTGTGTGTGTGTGTGTGTGTGTTCCAGGCCAGCTGACAGCCACAGTGCGGGGTCCCACACACACGGTGCCTCACACAGTGGAAGACAGAGGGGACGGCAAACCTGTGGTCTCCTTCACGCCGCAAGAGGAAGGTGGGGGGTGGGGGGTGGAGTTCTTTTGCCTGTCTGTTGGTCATTCTGTCTCTGTCTGTCTGTCTGCTCTCTCTCTCTCTCTCTCTCTCTCTCTCTCTCTCTCTGTCTCCCGTTTCTATCTCCTCTCTCTCTCTCTCCCTCTCTCTCAAAATCTCTCTCTCAATCTCTCCCTCTCTCTCAAAATCTCTCTCTCAATCATTCTCTTTCTTTCTTTCTTTTTCTCAATCTCTCCTTATCCTTTTCTCTATTTTCCGCTCCTTCCCCTCCCCCTTTCTAGCTCTCTTCATCTCTTGAACTCTCACTCTCTCAGTCACTCTTCCCCCCATCCCCTCTCCCCCTGTCTCACTGGGTTTCTCAACGCCCCTGCCCCAATCCCCCTTGCTGGGCCACGCCACCAGAGACCCCCAGCCTAACGGGTATCCTCCCCCCTCCTACCTTAGCAGCCTTCCCACTGGCTTGCTGTCTTCTCCCATTCCTCACCACTCCTCCCCCTCTGTGACGTTTTTGTTCCACTGCAGACAGACACTATAGTGACGTGGTGTGTGACGCATTTGTGTTGTTGCACTGCAGACAGACACTACATTGACGTGTTGTGTGACGCATTTGTGTTGTGGTGTGTGATGTATTTGTATTGTTGCACTGCAGACAGACACTATATTGACGTGGTGTGTGACGTATGTCCGTTGTGTTGTGTGACGTATTTGTGTTGTGGTGTGTGATGTATTTGTGTTTTTGCACTGCAGACAAACACTGCATTGACGTGGTGTGTGACGTGTTTGTGTTGTGGTGTGTGACATATTTGTGTTGTGGTGTGTGACGCATTTGTGTTGTGGTGTGTGACGTATTTGTGTTGTTGCACTGCAGGCAAGCACTACATTGACGTGGTGTGTGACGTATTTGTGTTGTTGCACTACAGGCAAACACTACATTGACGTGGTGTGTGACGTATTTGTGTTATTGCACTGCAGGCAAAGACTACATTGACGTGGTGTGTGACGTATTTGTGTTGTTCCACTGCTGGCAAACACTACATTGACGTGGTGTGTGACGTATTTGTGTTGTTCCACTGCTGGCAAACACTGTATTGACGTGGTGTGTGACGTATTTGTGATGTGGTGTGTGACGTATTTGTGTTGTTGACGTGGTGTGTGACGTATTTGTGACGTATCTGTGTTGTTGACGTGGTGTGTGACGTATTTGTGTTGTTGCACTGCAGGCACACACTACATTGACGTGGAATTTAACGGGACGCCCCTGCCCCAATCCCCCCTGCTGGGCCACGCCACCAGAGACCCCCAGCCTAACGGGTATCCTCCCCCCTCCTACCTTGGCAGCCTTCCCACGTGAGTAACTGTGCCTCTGAAACTAGGGTGTGGCTGCCTAAACAGTGGGGTACAGTGTCACCATATGTGTGTGAAAATCCGACAAATACAGTCATGTCCACGCAAGGGTTGTAGTTCGTGTTCATACATATAGAAGCAGAAGAAGCAGAAACAGAAGTATAAGAAGAATAAAGACACAGAAGAAGAAGAAGCAGACGAAGAAGTAGAAGAAGAATGAGGAGGAGGAGATTATGATGATGATGATGAATATTCAGCAGTTTAATGCACAGATAAAATATTAGAAAGATACGTGTATTCATATGTTCTGTGTTATTGTCATTAGAAGATTTAAATACACGTATGTACATGTATCATGCAGTTGGGATACATGTGTGTGTGTGTGTGTGTGTGTGTGTCTATATATATATATATATATATATATATATATATATATATATATATATATATATATTTCAGTTGGGATGCATGTGTATACGTAAGACTGCGTATTTGAATCTGTGTATTAAGTTGCTTTAAAACAAACGTATGGTGTGTGTGTGTGTGTGTGTGTGTGTGTGTGTGTGTGTGTGTGTATGTATGTAGAAGCAGAAACAGATATGTATATATCTATCTCTATCTGCCTATCTATCTATCTATCTATCTATCTATGTCTATAGATAGATATAGATATATATTTACATCTCTATATATCAATATCTATCTATCTACAGAGAGAGATGTGTGTATTTGTTTTTGTTTGTATGTGTGTGTGTGTGTGTGTGTGTGTGTGTGTGTGTGTGTGTACCACACATGCACGTATTTTGAAAAGCGGTTAATTAACGTGCCTGTGTTTATGCAGACAGTGAACCCAGCAAGTCTTTGTTCTTTGTTTCCTCCAGTCCTAGAATGAAGGATGAGGACAAAGAGATCCTCCCTCTCAAGGTGCACCAGACCAAACAGATTCCCTTTGACACCAGCAAGGCAGGGCCAGGTGAGACAGAGAGAGAGGAGAGAGACAGACAGACAGACAGACAGAGATTGTGTGCATGTTTGTGTGTGGCGTGCGTGTTTGTTGTGGCGTGTGGGGATTTACACGTGTGTGTGTGTGTGTGTGTGTGTGTGTGTGTGTGTGTGTCCCAGGCCAGCTGACAGCCACAGTGCGGGGTCCCACACACACGGTGCCTCACACAGTGGAAGACAGAGGGGACGGCAAACCTGTGGTCTCCTTCACGCCGCAAGAGGAAGGTGGGGGGTGCAGGATTTCGTTTCACTGCTTCCTGTGCGTGTATACGCGCGCGTGTGTGTGTATGTGTGTGCATGTGTGTGTGTGCTTGTGTATGTGTGTGTGTGTGTGTGTGTTTGTGTGTGCATGTGTATGTTTGTGTGCGTGTGCATGTGTGTATGTATGGATATATACATTTGGGAGTGTGTGTGAGTGTGTGTGTGTGTGTGTGTGTGTGTGTGTGTGTGTGTGTGTCCCCAGAATTCGATTACTCCAGCATTTGACAATTACAGGCAAACACTACATTGACAGTGTTGTGGTGTGTGACGTATTTTTGCTGTGGTGTGTGACGTATTTGTGTTGTTGCGCTTCAGGCAAACACTACATTGACGTGGTGTGTGACGTATTTGTGTTGTGGTGTGTGACGTATTTGTGTTGTTGCACTGCAGGCAAACACTACATTGACGTGGTGTGTTACGTATTTGTGTTGTGGTGTGTGACGCATTTGTGTTGTTGCGCTTCAGGCAAACACTACATTGACGTGGTGTGTGACGTATTTGTGTTGTGGTGTGTGACGTATTTGTGTTGTTGCACTGCAGGCAAACACTACATTGACGTGGTGTGTGACGTATTTGTGGTGTTGCACTGCAGGCAAACACTACATTGACGTGGTGTGTGACATATTTGTGTTGTTGCACTGCAGGCCCGTACTACATTGACGTGGTGTGTGACGTATTTGTGTTTTGGTGTGTGACGTATTTGTGTTGTTGCGCTTCAGCCAAACACTACTTTGACGTGGTGTGTGACGTATTTGTGTTGTTGCACTGCAGGCAAACACTACATTGACGTGGTGTGTGACGTATTTGTGTTGTTGCACTGCAGGCAAACACTACATTGACGTGGTGTGTGACGTATTTGTCTTGTGGTGTGTGACGTATTTGTGTTGTTGCACTGCAGACAAACACTACATTGACGTGGTGTGTGACGTATTTGTGTTGTTGCACTGCAGGCCCACACTACATTGACGTGGACTTTAACGGGACCCCCCTGCCCCAGTCCCCCCTGCTGGGCTTCGCCACCAGAGACCCCCAGCCAAACGGGTACCCCAGCAACACCGCCCCCGTCTTCCTGGCTGACAGACATCCCCCGTGAGTTTTGGGCCCTGGATAAAAATGTAGAGATATTTGGATCTCCCCTTCTAAAGACACCAACCGTTGGTGAATGGTAGGGCTGAGTGGATGGGATTTCATCGTCACTGTCTTCTGGGTCCACAGAGCTTTAATAGAGTCGAAAGTTGCCATCTGAATATCAAATTTCGGAAGGCATTCTGTAAAACGTGGTGTTGTCAGAGAGTGTGCATGATGTTTTTTTATTAAGATTTATTAAGACTTCTTGCTATAGCACATATTCTTGAAGCTCTATGCAATGTGTTGACATTCTACAACTCATGTATAACAGCCTTCTGTCTTGTGTTGTCTATTTGTCTGACTGCCTTCATGCCTGTCTGTCTGTCTGCACGGTCATGCTTTTATGATGTATAACCTTTTAATGGCTCACTGCATTGGTGATAATGATGGCACTGTTGAACATCAAACTGAGAAGAAGAAGGACGAGGAGGAGGAGGAGGAGGAGGAGCAGGAGGATTAGAAACAGCGATAAATTATATTTTTAAAAATCAGCAAACAAAACAAACATACCAACAATGGACAGATTAAACAAAACTGATGTTGTGAAACGACAGCAACACACAACACATGCATTTACTTCGCTGTGAGGGACACCTTATAAATTGTCAAACCACAAGTTGAACAGTCATCCTTTTCAGGGACGGGCAGAAAGATATCATACCTTTGAAAGTCTACAAGGAGAAAGCTTTGATACAATTATAGTGTAAATATATATGAATATATTTTACACACACACACATAAATTAATATATTGATATATATATTGATATGTATTGATGTATAAACATATTGATATATATTTTTTCAGGGACGGTATTATACCACTGAAAGTCAACAAGGAGAAGGCTTTGCCCTTTGATGCCACCCGTGCTGGCCCGGGTAGGTGGTGTGTGTGTGTGCGTGCGTGCGTGCGTGCGTGCGTGCATTGAAAACTCCAACAAACAACGCCTATCGGTAGGGCTCAAACCTGTGATCTCCAGTCCTCAGGCCCATGGCACTAACCACACAGCCTGGACTGCCTCACTGTTTCACTTCATACGCACAGTGACAGCTCCCTTCACGGGGCCTGGCAGTGAGGTGTCAGTGAGACAGGTGACCTCATTGCAGGCAGTGAGATGTCAGTGAAACAGGTGAGCTCATTGCAGGCAGTGAGATGTCAGTGAAACAGGTGAGCTCATTGCAGGCAGTGAGATGTCAGTGAAACAGGTGAATTCATTGCAGGCAGTGAGATGTCAGTGAAACAGGTGACCTCATTGCAGGCAGTGAGATGTCAGTGAAACAGGTGAATTCATTGCAGTCAGTGAGATGTCAGTGAAACAGGTGAGCTCACTGCAGGCAGTGAGATGTCAGTGAAACAGGTGAGCTCATTGCAGGCAGTGAGACGTCAGTGAAACAGGTGACCTCATTGCAGTCAGTGAGATGTCAGTGAAACAGGTGAGCTCATTGCAGGCAGTTAGATGTCAGTGAAACAGGTGAGCTCATTGCAGGCAGTGAGATGTCAGTGAAACAGGTGAATTCATTGCACGGCAGGCAGTGTCAGTTGTTACCAAAATCATGACTGGTCACAGACCGCTTCACAATACAGAACTGGCACGTGTGGTTAACTGCCGTTACTTTGGAGCTGATACAGTGGTTACAGGTTCATTACTTTGGAGTGGAACACAACGATTAAACAAGTCGACGGTTGCTGCATTTCAGTTAATACGAAAACTGTACATATCTTTGGGCGGTGTAACACTGGTTCTAGAGGTCACGTGGGAGGCAGTCTGACTCTGTAAGCAGTTGTGTGCCGTCAGTCAGGTACTGACGTCATGCTGAATGATGGATACGTGTGTAGTGATGTGACCTGTGTAGTGATGGCCTCATGTGACTACCTGTCAGTGATGTGACCTGTCAGTGATGTGACCTGTGTAGTGATGTGACCTGTCAGTGATGTGACCTGTCAGTGATGTGACCTGTGTAGTGATGTGACCTGTCAGTGATGTGACCTGTCAGTGACGTGACCTGTGTAGTGATGTGACCTGTCAGTGATGTGACCTGTCAGTGATGTGATGTGACATGTCAGTGATGTGACCTGTCAGTGATGTGATGTGACCTGTCAGTGATGTGACCTGTGTAGTGATGTGACCTGTGTAGTGATGTGACCTGTCAGTGATGTGACCTGTGTAGTGATGTGACCTGTCAGTGATGTGACCTGTGTAGTGATGTGACCTGTCAGTGATGTGACCTGTGTAGTGATGTGACCTGTCAGTGATGTGACCTGTCAGTGATGTGATGTGACATGTCAGTGATGTGACCTGTCAGTGATGTGATGTGACCTGTCAGTGATGTGACCTGTGTGACCTGTCAGTGATGTGACCTGTGTAGTGATGTGACCTGTCAGTGATGTGACCTGTGTAGTGATGTGACCTGTCAGTGACGTGACCTGTCAGTGATGTGATGTGACCTGTCAGTGATGTGACCTGTCAGTGACGTGACCTGTCAGTGATGTGACCTGTCAGTGATGTGACCTGTCAGTGATGTGATGTGACATGTCAGTGATGTGATGTGACCTGTCAGTGATGTGACCTGTGTAGTGATGTGACCTGTCAGTGATGTGACCTGTCAGTGATGTGACCTGTCAGTGATGTGACCTGTGCAGGTAAACTGACGGGGCAGGTGAGGGGGCCCACACGTGACATCCCGGTGCGCGTGGAGGACCGGAAGGACGGCAGACCCACAATGTTCTTCACACCGGAAGAGGAAGGTGAACGTCACCGCTTTCTTCTTAGGCTGCACAGTTGTTGTTTTGTTTCATTTAGTTTTATTTATCTATGTTTTTTTGTGCGTAGCTTCCGCTGTTCAAGTCTTTGCTTAACTGGCTGGTTTTCTTTATATCTTTGTCTCTCTGTATGTGTGTCTGTACCTTTCTTTCTTTCTTTCTTTCTTTTTTTTCTATCCACTTGCAGAAGAATGGTTCTGTTTACAGAATTCGTAAACTCTGCGTTTATATATTTAATGTCCTGAAGATACGACAGGAATTCTGTGACAACAGTGATGAAAGTTAGAATTAATTTACTGTGCACAAGAAGCACTTTTGTTCTACAGGTTTAAGTTAGTATGTATTTTACATTTTGTTGTCGCTGCGTGATCACCGTATTGTGTACTTTTGACCTCTTTCTAGGGGCCGGAGGCATGGAGATTAAAGTTTTTGTTCTTGTTCTTGTTCCTTCTATCTACCCCCTCTTCCTATCTCTTTCACTCTCTCTCTCTTTCTGTGTGTGTGTGTGTGTGTGTGCGTGCGCGCGCGCGTGTGTGTGTGTGTTCAGTCAAAGTGAGAAGAAACACCACTTCCCTGTCACCAACACGTCCTTCAGTTTTGGAGGAAGGGAGGGAGAGAGAGAGGGAGGGGGAGAGAGAGAGGGAGGTAAAGGGAGGTGCAGTCCATGAAACCACGAAACCCTTCCACTATCTGTACAATAAAAACCTTTTTGAAAAATTGATCGATCAACCAGAATGTGTAATCGTCAATTCCATTTCCATGATTGCTTGCTGTGCTGTCCTTTACACTGTTGACATGTGTTGCGCTGTGCTGTGCTGTGCTGTGCTGTGCTGTGCTGTGTTGTATTATGTCGTGTTGGGATGTGCAGTGCTATGTTGTATGTTGTGTGGAGGACAACACGCGGTGTCAAAGAGGAACGGGGTTTTAATGTACTGTACTGCACTGTACTGCACTGTACAATACTGAACTGTACTGTACTGCACTGCACTGTACAATACTGAACTGTGCTGTACTGTACTGTACAATACTGAACTGTGCTGTACTGTATTGTACTGTACAATACTGAACTGTGCTATACTGTACTGTACAATGCTGAACTGTGGTGTACTGTACAATACTGAACTGTGCTGTACTGTACTGTACAATACTGAACTGTGCTGCACTGTACTGTACAATACTGAACTGTGCTGTACTGTACAATACTGAACTGTGCTGTACTGTACTGTACAATACTGAACTGTGCTGTACTGTACTGTACAATACTGAACTGTACTGTACTGTACAATACTGAACTGTGCTGTACTGTACAATACTGAACTGTACTGTACTGTGCAATACTGAACTGTGCTGTACTGTACTGTACAATACTGAACTGTGCTGTACTGTACAATACTGAACTGTGCTGCACTGTACCGTACAATACTGAACTGTGCTGTACTGTACAATACTGAACTGTGCTGCACTGTACCGTACAATACTGAACTGTGCTGTACTGTACAATACTGAACTGTGCTGTACTGTACTGTACAATATTGAACTGTGCTGTACTGTACAATACTGAACTGTGCTGTACTGTACAATACTGAACTGTACTGTACTGTCCTGTACTGTACAATACTGAACTGTGCTGCACTGTACTGTACAATACTGAACTGTGCTGTACTGTACAATACTGAACTGTGCTGTACTGTACTGAACTGTGCTGTACTGTACAATACTGAACTGTGCTGTACTGTACTGTACAATATTGAACTGTGCTGTACTGTACAATACTGAATTGTGCTGTACTGTACAATACTGAACTGTGCTGTACTGTACCGCATTGCACTGCACTGTGTTGTACTGCACTGTACTGTATGTTGTGTACAGGAGATCACAGGATCGAACCCAAGTGGAACGGGATGCCGGTGGCCCAGTCACCGCTGAGTGGCTATGCTGCTCCTGACGACACTCCGGCCTACCATGGTCTGCCCCCAGTCTACCTGGCTGGCTATCACCCCAGGTCTGTCGGGACAGGCTCTTCTGGTCTCCTGTCGGATTGTCTCAGCCTCACTAGTCTTTGCTAGTCTTGTCGCTTCTAGTCTCTGCCTAGCTAGTCGCTTCTAGTCTGCTCGGCCAGTCCCTTCTTGTCTCTGCTAGTCTAGTCTCTTATAGTCTCTGATAGTCCAATCTCTTCTAGTCTTTTCTGTCCTACTCTATTTTTTCATGCTGTGTCATGCTACAACTGTAGGTTAGTAGCGTGCATTTCTTGTGTCTTTGATGATATTCTATTCTGTTCGATTCTGTTCTGTTCTGTTCTAGTCTGTTCTGTTTTATTCTATAATGTCATGTTATAACCTCAGGTCACTGGGAGGGGCTTTCTCTGTCTGTTCTATCTTATTCTAATGTATTCTATTTTATTCTATGATACCATGCTGTGGAACAGTTTTACAGCAGGTTAGCAGGGGGCTTTCCCTGTCTGCTCTGTTCTGTTCCATCATGCTGTTTCCAGATACAGCTCTGCTGTCTGTTCTGTTCTGTTCCATCATGCTGTTTCCAGATACAGCTCTGCTGTCTGCTCTGTTCTGTTCCATCATGCTGTTTCCAGATACAGCTCTGCTGTCTGTTCTGTTCCATCATGCTGTTTCCAGATACAGCTCTGCTGTCTGTTCTGTTCTGTTCCATCATGCTGTTTACAGATACAGCTCTGCTGTCCTGTTCCGTTCCATCATGCTGTTTCCAGATACAGCTCTACTGTCTGCTCTGTTCTGTTCCATCATGCTGTTTACAGATACAGCTCTGCTGTCCTGTTCCGTTCCATCATGCTGTTTCCAGATACAGCTCTGCTGTCTGTTCTGTTCCATCATGCTGTTTCCAGATATAACTCTGCCTGTCTGCTCTGTTCTATCATGCTGTTTCCAGATATAACTCTGCCTATCTGCTCTGTTCCATTCCATCATGCTGTTTCCAGATATAACTCTGCCTATCTGCTCTGTTCCGTTCCATCATGCTGTTTCCAGATATAACTCTGCCTGTCTGCTCTGTTCTATCATGCTGTTTCCAGATATAACTCTGCAGTCTGTTCCGTTCCATCATGCTGTTTCCAGATACAGCTCTGCAGTCTGTTCTGTTTCATCATGCTGTTTCCAGATACAGCTCTGCTGTCTGTTCTGTCCCATCATGCTGTTTCCAGATACAGCTCTGCTGTCTGTTCTGTCCCATCATGCTGTTTCCAGATACAGCTCTGTTGTCTGTTCTGTCCCATCATGCTGTTTCCAGATACAGCTTTGCTGTCCTGTTCCATCATGCTGTTTCCAGATATAACTCTGCCTGTCTGCTCTGTTCCGTTCCATCATGCTGTTTCCAGATATAACTCTGCCTATCTGCTCTGTTCCGTTCCATCATGCTGTTTCCAGATATAACTCTATCTGTTCTATTCCATTCCATCATGCTATGTCACGCTATAACTCCATGTCAGTAGGGTCTTTGCCTGTCTATTCTATTTCATTCTATCACGTCAAGCAATATAGGTTAGTAGGGTTTATATCGGTCTGTAATATTCTGTTCTGTTTTCTTCTAGTCTGTTATGTCATGTCAAATAATGTTAAAACTCCAGGTTAGTAATGGGCTTTCCCTGTCTATTCTAGTCGATTGTGCTCTGTTGTGCCAGGTTATGTCATGTTGTTGTGCTCTGTTGTGTCAGGTTATGTCATGTTGTTGTGCTCTGTTGTGTCAGGTTGTCATGTTGTTGTGCTATGTTCTGTCAGGTTGTCATGTTGTTGTACTCTGTTCTGTCAGGTTGTGTCATGTTGTGCTCTGTTCTGTCAGGTTATGTCATGTTGTTGTGCTATGTTCTGTCACGTTATGTCATGTTGTTGTGCTCTGTTCTGTCAGGTTATGTCCTGTTGTACTCTGTTCTGTCACGTTATGTCATGTTGTTGTGTCAGGTTATGTCATGTTGTTGTGCTCTGTTCTGTCAGGTTATGTCATGTTGTTGTGCTCTGTTCTGTCACGTTATGTCATGTTGTTGTGCTCTGTTCTGTCACGTTATGTCATGTTGTTGTGCTCTGTTCTGTCACGTTATGTCATGTTGTTGTGCTCTGTTCTGTCACGTTATGTCATGTTGTGCTCTGTTCTGTCACGTTATGTCATATTGTTGTGCTCTGTCACGTTATGTCATGTTGTTGTGCTCTGTTCTGTCAGGTTGTGTCATGTTGTTGTACTCTGTTCTGTCACGTTATGTCATGTTGTTGTGCTCTGTTCTGTCACGCTATGTCATGTTGTTGTGCTCTGTTCTGTCAGGTTGTGTCATGTTGTTGTGCTCTGTTCTGTCAGGTTACGTCATGTTGTTGTGCTCTGTTCTGTCACGTTATGTCATGTTGTTGTGCTCTGTTCTGTCACGTTATGTCATGTTGTTGCGCTCTGTTCTGTCAGGTTATGTCATGTTGTTGTACTCTGTTGTGTCAGGTTATGTCATGTTGTTGTGCTCTGTTCTGTCACGTTATGTCATGTTGTTGTGCTCTGTTCTGTCACGTTATGTCATGTTGTTGCGCTCTTTTCTGTCAGGTTATGTCATGTTGTTGTACTCTGTTATGTCATGTTGTTGTGCTCTGTTCTGTCACGTTATGTCATGTTGTTGTGCTCTGTTCTGTCACGTTGTGTCATGTTGTTGTGCTCTGTTCTGTCAGGTTATGTCATGTTGTTGTGCTCTGTTCTGTCAGATTATGTCATGTTGTTGTGCTCTGTTCTGTCAGGTTTTGTCATGTTGTGCTCTGTTCTGTCACGTTATGTCATGTTGTGCTCTGCTATGTCATGTTGTTGTACTCTGTTCTGTCACGTCATGTCATGTTGTTGTACTCTGTTGTATCAGGTTATGTCATGTTGTTGTACTCTGTTGTGTCAGGTTGTCATGTTGTTGTACTCTGTTGTGTCACGTTATGTCATGTTGTTGTGCTCTGTTCTGTCACGTTATGTCATGTTGTTGTGCTCTGTTCTGTCAGGTTGTGTCATGTTGTACTCTGTTGTGTCAGGTTGTCATGTTGTTATGCTCTGTTCTGTCAGGTTATAGGTTGGTGGAAGGCACGCCTTTCTCAGCCACAGTTTTTCGTTTTCTTCTGTCTGTCTGTCCGCCTGTCTGTCTGTTTGTCCGCCTGTCTGTCTGTCTTTTTTTCCCCTCTTTCAAGTTTCTTTTCTCTCTCTTTTGATGAAAAACAAACCCAACAACGTTGCTCTGTGCCAGTGTGCTGCAAGTCTTTCTTAGCGACAAGTCTTCCTCAATTTTTCCTCTGTCTTTGTTATTTGATTTGGTTTCGGGTTGTCGTTGCACCTGCTTGAAGAAGCAGGACCTGTAACATCTTTTGTTATATAAGCAGAACAATTTATTAACTAGTCCAAACAAAGTGATGTCCGTCAAAAGAAACCGAAGCATTTCTTTCTCCATTCTCCAAAAGTTGAGCAACGTGGCATTGTCTTGTGAAGAGAAACGTGAGAGAGTTCCTTTTCTGTGTCCTGATGAAGCCTGGGGCTTGTGCTTGCAGGGGAGGCAAGCCGTACGACAGAGAAAGGGACATCATCCCCCTGAAAGTGAATGAACCCAAACAATTACCGTTCGACGCCACAGAGGCTGGTCCAGGTAGGTCCTCTCCCGACATGTGAGGGGGAGGGGAGCAAAGTGAGAGGCAGGTGTATGTGGTGGGTGGTGAAAAAGGAACGCTGGGTATTAGCTTTGCTAACTCTTCAAAGTAGCGTACAGTCTGCTTTTTTTTTCTTAAAAAAATCTTATTAAGATTATTATTGTCAAGATAACGACGACAGTTGATGATGACAGTGATGACAATGGCGATGATGGTGGTAACGATGATGATGACGGTGATGACGATGATGGTGACGATGATGGTGATGACGATGATGGTGATGATGACGGCGATGATGATGATGATGTTGATGACGATGATGGTGACGATGATGGTGATGACGATGATGGTGATGTTGATGATGACGATGATGATGATGACGATGACGACGACGACGAAGAAGATGATGATGATGATGATGATGATGATGACGATGTATGGGAACAATGATGGCAGCAGTACGAGGACCCATCAGACACATACCAGTGATGATGTTGATGATGGTGATGATGAGGAGGAGGAGGAGGAGGAGGAGGATGGTGACGATGATGGTGACGATGACGATGATGATGATGACGATGATGATGACGATGTACGGGAATAATGACGGCAGCAGTACGAGGACCCATCAGACACATACCAGTGATGATGTTGATGATGGTGATGATGATGATGAGGAGGAGGAGGAGGAGGATGGTGACGATGACGATGATGATGACGATGATGATGATGATAATAATGATGACAATGATGATAATGATAACGATGATGATGACGATGATGATGATGATGATGATGATGATGATGTACAGGAACAATGACGGCAGCAGTACGGGGACCCAGCAGACAGATACCAGTGGTGATGTTGAGGATGTTGATGATGATGATGATTATGATGATAATGATGACGGATGATGATAATGATGATGATGAGGAGGAGGATGGTGATGATGATGATGATGATGACGATGTACAGGAACAATGACGGCAGCAGTACGGGGACCCAGCAGACAGATACCAGTGGTGATGTTGATGGTGATGATGATGATAATGACGATGATGATGAGGATGATGATGATGTACAGGAACAATGACGGCAGCAGTACGGGGACACAGCAGACAGATACCAGTGATGATGGTGATGATGGTGATGATGAGGATGATGGTGATGATTATGATGATGATGTACAGGAACAATGACGGCAGCAGTACGGGGACCCAGCAGACAGATACCAGTGCACGTGGAGGATAGGAAGAACGGAAAGCCGTCCTTGAACTTCACCCCGGAAGAGATAGGTGAGCGTGCACGTCACGTGCTGTGGACAGCTTCCTGTCAGCAGTCATGTGTGTGTGTGGGCTTGTGTGTGTGTGTGTGTGCGTATGTGTGTGTGTGTGTGCTTGTGTGTGCTTGTGTGTGCATGTGTACATGTGTGTGTGTGTGTGTGGAGAGATGGGGGTTGATGGATATATATGGTGTATGTGGCGTGCATGCGTGCGTGCGTGCGTGCGTGTGTGTGTGTGTGTGTGTGTGTGTGTGTGTGCAGGAAGGCACTTGATAGATGTGGACTGGAATGGCAAACCCGTGCCCACCGCCCCCTTTGTGGGACACGCCACCCGGGACCCCCAACCCGTGCTGATCACCCCCGGGTATGGTGCTGACCACGTGACTGACGGTTTGGGGGGGGGGTGGGGGGAAGGGTGTGGGGGGAAGGGGCTGTCTCTGTTGTCACTTGTCTGTGTCTCCTCAGTTCTTCTTCCGGCTTGTTGCTCAGGAGTTGGTACTGCTTTTGTTTTTGTTTTTCAGATTTGTAGTGTTTGCTTTTTGTTTTTTTGGAAGAAGGGTATTTGAAGAAACAAGGCTTCAGTATTAGTACATAGAGAAGATATTTCATGCTCTTTGTCATGCTTTGTTTGTCATTCGGACGCATCGGATTTTGGTTCGTGCCAGCCTACCTCACCATCACACACACAACATGATACAGAATACACATCACACACCACACCACAATACCCAAACGACAGTCATACAGAATACACATCACACACCACACCACAATACCCAAACGACAGTCATACAGAATACACATCACACACCACAGTACCCAAACGACAGTCATACAGAATACACATCACACACCACACCACAATACCCAAACGACAGTCATACAGAATACACATCACACACCACACCACAATACCCAAACGACAGTCATACAGAATACACATCACACACCACACCACAATACCCAAACGACAGTCATACAGGATACACATCACACACCACACCACAATACCCAAACGACAGTCATACAGAATACACATCACACACCACACCACAATACCCAAACGACAGTCATACAGAATACACATCACACACCACACCACAATACCCAAACGACAGTCATACAGGATACACATCACACACCACAGTACCCAAACGACAGTCATACAGAATACACAGTACCCAAACGACAGTCATACAGAATACACAGTACCCAAACGACAGTCATACAGAATACACATCACACACCACACCACAATACCCAAACGACAGTCATACAGAATACACAGTACCCAAACGACAGTCATACAGAATACACAGTACCCAAACGACAGTCATACAGAATACACATCACACACCACACCACAATACCCAAACGACAGTCATACAGAATACACAGTACCCAAACGACAGTCATACAGAATACACATCACACACCACACCACAATACCCAAACGACAGTCATACAGGATACACATCACACACCACAATACCCAAACGACAGTCATACAGGATACACATCACACACCACAATACCCAAACGACAGTCATACAGGATACACATCACACACCACACCACAATACCCAAACGACAGTCATTCAGGTTACACATCACACACCACACCACAATACCCAAACGACAGTCATACAGGATACACATCACACACCACACCACAATACCCAAACGACAGTCATACAGGATACACATCACACACCACACCACAATACCCAAACGACAGTCATACAGAATACACATCACACACCACACCACAATACCCAAACGACAGTCATACAGGATACACATCACACACCACAGTACCCAAACGACAGTCATACAGGATACACATCACACACCACAATACCCAAACGACAGTCATACAGAATACACATCACACACCACACCACAATACCCAAACGACAGTCATACAGAATACACATCACACACCACACCACAATACCCAAACGACAGTCATACAGAATACACATCACACACCACACCACAATACCCAAACGACAGTCATACAGAATACACATCACACACCACAGTACCCAAACGACAGTCATACAGAATACACATCAGACACCACAGTACCCAAACGACAGTCATACAGAATACACATTACACACCACAATACCCAAACGACAGTCATACAGGATACACATCAGACACCACACCACAATACCCAAACGACAGTCATACAGGATACACATCACACACCACACCACAGTACCCAAACGACAGTCATACAGGATACACATCACACACCACACCACAATACCCAAACGACAGTCATACAGAATACACATCACACACCACACCACAATACCCAAACGACAGTCATACAGAATACACAGTACCCAAACGACAGTCATACAGAATACACATCAGACACCACAATACCCAAACGACAGTCATACAGAATACACATCAGACACCACAGTACCCAAACGACAGTCATACAGAATACACATCAGACACACCACAGTACCCAAACGACAGTCATACAGAATACACATCACACACCACAATACCCAAACGACAGTCATACAGAATACACATCACACACCACAATACCCAAACGACAGTCATACAGAATACACATCACACACCACAATACCCAAACGACAGTCATACAGAATACACATCACACACCACACCACAATACCCAAACGACAGTCATACAGAATACACATCACACACCACAATACCCAAACGACAGTCATACAGAATACACAGTCATACAGAATACACATCACAGTACCCAAACGACAGTCATACAGAATACACATCACACACCACACCACAATACCCAAACGACAGTCATACAGAATACACAGTACCCAAACGACAGTCATACAGGATACACATCACACACCACAGTACCCAAACGACAGTCATACAGAATACACATCAGACACCACAATACCCAAACGACAGTCATACAGAATACACATCACACACCACACCACAATACCCAAACGACAGTCATACAGGATACACATCACACACCACAGTACCCAAACGACAGTCATACAGAATACACATCACACACCACAATACCCAAACGACAGTCTCACAGTCACAAACCAGCCAACCAGACCTCACGGTGCGCACCCTGTAAACAAACACAGTTACTTCTCTATTCTGCTGTTCAAATCCTTCCCGCTCACACCCACCCACCCACCCAGCTGCTTGACCCCCTGATACTAACCCCCCGCCCCCCGCCCCCCAGTTCCAGCCGGGCCCCCTCAGTGCGGGGGGAGGACCCTAACGCCAGTTTCCTGAGCAGCCAGCCCAGCCTGGCGGACTCCCAGGTGGAGCCGATGCGCGTGCTGCCCGTGGCGGCCCCCAGGCCAGGAAAGACCCCGGACAAAGTGGTGCTCAGCGGCAAGGGGCTCAAGGAGGCAGAGGTGGACAAGCCCGCGCACTTCACTGTGGACGGCACTCAGGCCACCCCGGGTAAGTGAGGGGACTACACCTGACCACCACCTCGGGTAGGTGGGGGAAATTAAAACTGAACACCCCGGGTAGGTGGGAGAAACAGGGAGACAGATATAACTGGCCACCCTGGGTAGGTGGGGGAAAGTGCAACTAACCACCCTAGGTAGGTGGGGTAAACCACAACTAACCACCCCGGGTAGGTGGGGGAAATAGGGAGACAGATATAACTGACCACCCCGGGTAGGTGGGGCAAACTACAACCACCACCCCGGGTAGGTGGGGGAAACAGGGAGACAGATGTAACTGACTACACCGGGTAAGTGGGGGAAACAACAACTAACCACCCCGGGTAGGTTAGGCAAACTACAACCACCACCCAGGGTAAGTGAGAGAAACAGGGAGACACAACTGGCCACCCGGGGTAAAAGTCTGTACTGTTGACGACGACGGTGATGACGTTGGGTGTGACGATACTGTTAATGACGTAGAGTGTGACGATACCGTTGATGACGTAGAGTGACGATACCGTTGATGATGAGGTTGACGACAGGCCCTCCAGTGACGCCGTAGTTGACAGGTGGCCGTGTGTGTGCAGGTAAGCCCACAGCTGCCCTGGAGGGAGTGAAGACAAACGTACCTGTCCATACACAGCCTGACAGGCCTCAGGTCTACAAGTGTACCTACGTTCCTACGGTAGCTTCCCCCCTCCCTCCCTCCCTCTGTCTGCTCCTCTCTCCTTCTCTCTCTTTCTGTCAGTCTGTGTCTTCCTTTCTGTCTCTGTCTCTGTCTCTCTTCGTCTCTGTCAGTATGTCTGTCTGTCATCTCTTTCTCTGTTTTTGTCTGTCTCTGTCTCTGTCAGTATATCTGTCTGCCATCTCTTTCTCTGTTTTTGTCTGTCTCTGTCTCTGTCAGTATATCTGTCTGCCATCTCTTTCTTTGTTTCTGTCTGTCTCTGTCTCTGTCAATATGTCTATCTGTCCTCTCTCTGTTCCTGTCTGTCTCTGTCTCTGTCAGTATGTCTATCTGTCCTCTCTCTGTTCCTGTCTGTCTCTGTCTCTGTCATTATGTCTATCTGTCCTCTCTCTGTTCCTGTCTGTCTCTGTCTCTGTCAGTATGTCTATCTGTCAACTCTTTCTCTGTTTCTGTCTGTCTTTCTGTGCGTCTCTCTCTCTCTTTGTCTGTCTCTGTCTCTCTTTCAATCTGTAACTGTTTCTTTGTGTCTGTCTGACTTTATGTCTGTCTGTCTGTCATCTCTTTCTCTGTCTGTCATGATGTCTGTCTGTCATCTCTTTCGCTGTCTGTCTCTCTCTGTATGTGTGTTTGATAGATAGATGGGTGGACGCATGGATACACAGATATATGAATAGATGGACACACAAACAGACAGACAGACAAGTTGATGTGTACCTACACATGACCCCGCCTCCCCACAGGTACCCGGGGCTTACAAGCTTCACCTGAAGTGGAACGACCAGCCACTGAGGGGGTCCCCCTTCAAGGTCAACGTCAGACGCCCGCCCAAGGCACAGGGTGTGGTGCACCCCCCTAAAGACAGCCGGCCTGTAAAGGCTGGCCAGGATGTCACCCTCAACATTGACGACCCTGATCCCAGTGAGTCTGTCTGTCTGTCCGTCTGTCTGTCTGTCTGTCTGTCTGTCTCTCTCTCTCTCTCTGCCACACACACACACACACACACACACACACACACACACACACACACACACACACACACACACACACACACACACACACACACACTCACACACAAAACACATTATCTCTCTGTGTCTCTCTCTGTCTCTGTCTGTCTGTCTGTCTGTATCTCTCCGTCTCTCTCTCTCTCTCTCTCTCTCTCTCTCTCTCTCTCTTTCTCTCTCTCTCTCTGTCTCGTTCTCTCGTTCGATCTCTATCTGCAATCGATAACACAATGTTATTTGAAACCTAACCGACCCACCCTTCCCCATTGTATTGTGGCCCAAGGCCGGTACACATTAAACTTTCTGAGTTTTCTCTCTCTCTCTCTCTCTCTCTGTCTGTGTTTCTCTCTCTCTGTCTCTCTGTCTCTGTCTCTGTCTCTGTCTCTGTCTCTCTCTCTCTCTCTCTCATACACCCCACCATACACACACAAATATAACGTACAAACCCCTCCCAGCCCCAGCACCACGCCGTACGTACACACACACATAAAGCACGTACTCAGGCCGCATTTCGTGCATGACAGAGACACCAGCAACACAGGAAATAAAACCGACAGAAGAACACAGCACGAAATGTACTCAAGATTTCTGTTCATGTTGAAATCGTTGTAACTCAGAAGAAAACGTGGTTGGGACCTAACATGGATTCAGCGACTTCGTGACGACAGAAAACAGCAAAATATGAATGAAACAAAATCAACTGATCCTGAAATACACCTTGTTTTCTCCATATCTCATTATCCCAGGTGGCCTTTACGATGAAGCTGTCTGATTCATTTCGGTTTCACTCCTACCGTCTGTTGTATCTCAATCCTTATCGGACTTTATGAGAGTAAAACTCATCATCTTGTTTTCTTTTCAGGCCGTAAAGGTAAATTGACCTGGTCTCTCCCCCACCCCCACCCCTCACTGTACACGTGACGTAATGTGTTGTGGGGACGGGTGAAGCTGTGCATGAACGGGTGGCGCTCACTGTCTCTGAGCCACTCGTCTGGTGCTGGTGGCATGAGTGTTCTTTGCAGCGCTAAGTTTGTCATGAATTCTGTGCCAATTCCATTGACTTGGGACAATTCTAAACGCAAAAATTGCTAAGAAATATGTGCTGATTCTATTGATTTGGACAAGTCTGAACGCAAAAATTGCTAAGAAATATGTGCTGATTCTATTGATTTGGACAAGTCTGAACGCTAAATTGGTCAGGAATTCTGTGCCGATTCCATTGACTAAGGACAATTCTTCACGCCAACTTTGCTTAGAATTCTGTGATAATCCATTGACTCAGAACAATTCTAAACACTGTATTTGCTAAGAATTCTGTGATAATCCATTGACTTAGAACAATTCTAAACACTGTATTTGCTAAGAATTCTGTGATAATCCATTGACTTAGAACAATTCTAAACACTGTATTTGCTAAGAATTCTGTGATAATCCATTGACTTAGAACAATTCTAAACACTGTATTTGCTAAGAATTCTGTGACAATCCGTTGCCTTCAGGCAATTCTAAACAGTGTATTTGCAAAGAATTCTGTGACAATCCATTGACTTCGGGCAATTCTAAACACTGTATTTGCAAAGAATTCTGTGATAATCCATTGACTTCAGGCAATTCTAAACACTGTATTTGCAAAGAATTCTGTGATAATCCATTGACTCAGAACAATTCTAAACACTGTATTTGCTAAGAATTCTGTGATAATCCATTGACTTAGAACAATTCTAAACACTGTATTTGCTAAGAATTCTGTGATAATCCATTGACTTAGAACAATTCTAAACACTGTATTTGCTAAGAATTCTGTGACAATCCATTGCCTTCAGGCAATTCTAAACAGTGTATTTGCAAAGAATTCTGTGACAATCCATTGACTTCGGGCAATTCTAAACACTGTATTTGCTAAGAATTCTGTGATAATCCATTGACTTCGGGCAATTCTAAACAGTGTATTTGCAAAGAATTCTGTGATAATCCATTGACTTCGGGTAATTCTAGACACTGTATTTGCTAACAATTCTGTGATAATCCACTGACTTCGGGCAATTCTAAACAGTGTATTTGCAAAGAATTCTGTGATAATCCATTGACTTCGGACAGTTCTAAACAGTGTATTTGCAAAGAATTCTGTGATAATCCATTGACTTCGGACAATTCTAAACAGTGTATTTGCAAAGAATTCTGTGATAATCCATTGACTTCGGGCATTTCTAACACAAAGCAAACTTAGCACCACAAAGATTTCATGCAAACCAGCCCTGGATGCAGAATTGTGTCAGATGGTGTTGGTGGCATCATTAACGTTGTCGTCGGGGCACTCAGATACCACCTGTTTATTACAACAGTGGGTACTGGTATTGGTTTTGTGTATGCTTTTCGTGAATTTGTTCTTGGTGTTGTAACATTTAATGTGTCTTGAATATGGAGTTGTCTGGGGTGTTGTATGGTTTTAATTATCCGGCATGTTTATTGAAAGTGTTCTGATTGCGGAATAAGAAACGTGTAAAACTATACTGTATTACTTTGTATTCTGTATTACAAAGACACTTTGTGTCAGTTGTTAACTGTCTATCTGTTCTTGGTTGAATTTGATGTATGGCGTGTTTAGGACTTCCTGTCCAGTAATGCTTGTTTACACCTTGTATGGACTCACTTATCAATATATTTTCTACCACCTTTTTATGTCCATACTTTTGTTTCTTTTATTTTCACCATTAATCTGGGAAATATGAAACAAGTGGTGGGAGTGGGACATTTTGTTTTTGTGCCTGCCGAGACTTTTCTATTTCATTGTTTCACCATTCCATCAGAGACTTTTCATTGTTTCACCATTCCATCAGAGACTTTTCTATTTCATTGTTTCACCATTCCATCAGAGACTTTTCTATTTCATTGTTTCACCATTCCATCAGAGACTTTTCATTGTTTCACCATTCAATCAGAGACTTTTCTATTTCATTGTTTCACCATTCCATCAGAGACTTTTCATTGTTTCACCATTCCATCAGAGACTTTTCTATTTCATTGTTTCACCATTCAATCAGAGACTTTTCATTGTTTCACCATTCGATCAGTGACTTTTCTGTTTCATTGTTTCACCATTCGATCAGTGACTTTTCATTGTTTCATTGTTTCACCATTCGATCAGTGACTTTTCATTGTTTCACCATTCAATCAGAGACTTTTCTGTTTCATTGTTTCACCATTCAATCAGAGACTTTTCTGTTTCATTGTTTCACCATTCAATCAGAGACTTTTCATTGTTTCATTGGTTCACCATTCGATCAGTGACTTTTCATTGTTTCATTGTTTCACCATTCGATCAGTGACTTTTCTGTTTCATTGTTTCACCATTCGATCAGAGACTTTTCATTGTTTCACCATTCGATCAGAGACTTTTCATTGTTTCACCATTCAATCAGAGACTTTTCATTGTTTCACCATTCGATCAGAGACTTTTCATTGTTTCATTGTTTCACCATTCGATCAGTGACTTTTCTGTTTCATTGTTTCACCATTCGATCAGAGACTTTTCATTGTTTCACCATTCGATCAGAGACTTTTCTGTTTCATTGTTTCACCATTCGATCAGAGACTTTTCATTGTTTCACCATTCGATCAGAGACTTTTCATTGTTTCATTGTTTCACCATTCGATCAGAGACTTTTCATTGTTTCACCATTCAATCAGAGACTTTTCTGTTTCATTGTTTCACCATTCAATCAGAGACTTTTCATTGTTTCATTGTTTCACCATTCGATCAGAGACTTTTCATTGTTTCATTGTTTCACTATTCCATCAGAGACTTTTCATTGTTTCACCATTCCATCAGAGACTTTTCATTGTTTCACCATTCCATCAGAGACTTTTCTGTTTCATTGTTTCACCATTCGATCAGAGACTTTTCTGTTTCATTGTTTCACCATTCGATCAGAGACTTTTCATTGTTTCATTGTTTCACCATTCGATCAGTGACTTTTCTGTTTCATTGTTTCACCATTCAATCAGAGACTTTTCTGTTTCATTGTTTCACCATTCGATCAGAGACTTTTCATTGTTTCACCATTCGATCAGAGACTTTTCTGTTTCATTGTTTCACCATTCGATCAGAGACTTTTCATTGTTTCACCATTCGATCAGAGACTTTTCATTGTTTCACCATTCGATCAGAGACTTTTCATTGTTTCACCATTCGATCAGAGACTTTTCATTGTTTCACCATTCGATCAGAGACTTTTCTGTTTCATTGTTTCACCATTCCATCAGAGACTTTTCATTGTTTCACCATTCGATCAGAGACTTTTCTGTTTCATTGTTTCACCATTCGATCAGAGACTTTTCTGTTTCATTGTTTCACCATTCCATCAGAGACTTTTCATTGTTTCACCATTCGATCAGAGACTTTTCTGTTTCATTGTTTCACCATTCGATCAGAGAAATAAAAACACAGCGCGGGAGTGGGATTTTTATCATTATTATATTCAGCAATTACGGCACCGTGGTCACTTTCCATTTCACTCACCACGCCATTATTGCCTTTCGTTGTGAAGGTGGTGGACACTTGTAGCTGTCTTTACACGCGGTTCCTCTGGACATAAATGGGGAATGTAAATTGCGTTCGTGGTAAAAAAAAAGAAGAAAAAAAAAGAAAAAGAAAAAAAAAGAGTGGGGTCTGCCAGAAAACTCAGTGAGCATTTGTGCACTTTTTTCTTTCTACTATTTTTCTTCCTCCCTCTTTCTTTCCTTCCCTTTTGCTCTCTGCCGTTCTCTCCAATACCCTTCCTTTCTTCCATCTGTCTTCTGTTGATTGTTTCACAATGAAGATGTATTCACCACCACCACAACCACCACCATCATCATCATAATGTCTTCATCATCATCATTGTCGTCGTCGGTGTCGTCACCATCAGCATCAGCATCAGCATCATCATCATCATCATCATCACCACCACCATCGCCATCATCATCATCATCATCATCATCATCCATACTCTACAGGAAGAGAAGGGAGATATTTATTTCAACTAGACTGTCAAAAATGTGCGAAAGGTTGCGAGAATGTATTGGGATAATATCGATATATAAAAAAGAGATAGACAAACATTGAAAATCTTTTATTTATTGAGCTCGTTTTGTTTAAGTTTCCACGTGAATTTTTTCACCAGTGTGAACCATACCATGTCACAATGACTTTATTGTGGGTTTTTCAAAACAAAAACAAAAAAGAAGAAAAAAAAGAATGGTAATATAAACGCCAACAACACCAACACCACAAATACCACCACCACCAACATCACAACCAACAACAATGCCACCACCACCAGCATCAACACCAGCATTGCCACCACCTAAAACGCCATCAACCACAGACACCAACAACACCAAAAACACCGCTACCACCACAACCACCACCACCAACAACAACAACACCAACAACACCGCTAACAACACCAACAAAATTCAACACCCCCACCACCACCAACAACAACAACAAACTGAGCACCACCGCCAACACCACCACCTCCCCCTGCCACCCCCCCCTCCCCCACCAAAGTGGATAGCGGTGCATGATGTCCTCATCTCGTGCAGACCAGTTGAGCGTGACGTGTACGGACGACCAAGGCCACCTGGTGCCACACCGATTCCTTGACAACCTGGACGGCACGCACTCCCTGAAGATCACCCCCACCCGTCCTGGCCGTCACCGGGTGGACATCAAGCGTAACGGCCAGCACATCATGGGTAGGTCTAATCCTGATTTTACCTGTTATCACTTCATGGGTAGGTCTGGTCCTGATTTTACCTGTCATCAGTTTATGGGTAGGTCTGGTCCTGATTTTTACCTGTCATCACTTCATGGGTAGGTCTGGTCCTGATTTTAACCTGTCATCACTTCATGGGTAGGTCTGGTCCTGATTTTACCTGTCATCACATCATGGGTAGGTCTGGTCCTGATTTTACCTGTCATCACATCATGGGTAGGTCTGGTCCTGATTTTACCTGTCATCACATCATGGGTAGGTCTGGTCCTGATTTTACCTGTCATCACATCATGGGTAGGTCTGGTCCTGATTTTACCTGTCATCACTTCATGGGTAGGTCTGGTCCTGATTTTACCTGTCATCACATCATGGGTAGGTCTGGTCCTGATTTTTACCTGTCATCACATCATGGGTAGGTCTGGTCCTGATTTTACCTGTCATCACATCATGGGTAGGTCTGGTCCTGATTTTACCTGTCATCACTTCATGGGTAGGTCTGGTCCTGATTTTACCTGTCATCACATCATGGGTAGGTCTGGTCCTGATTTTACCTGTCATCACTTCATGGGTAGGTCTGGTCCTGATTTTTACCTGTCATCACTTCATGGGTAGGTCTGGTCCTGATTTTAACCTGTCATCACATCATGGGTAGGTCTGGTCCTGATTTTTACCTGTCATCACATCATGGGTAGGTCTGGTCCTGATTTTTACCTGTCATCAGTTTATGGGTAGGTCTATTCCTGATTTTACCTGTCATCACTTTATGGGTAGGTCTGTTCCTGATTTTACCTGTCATCACTTTATGGGTAGGCCTGATCCTGATTTTACCTGTCATCACTTTATGGGTAGGCCTGATCCTGATTTTAATGGGTAGGTCTGATTCCCACACACGCGTGTTTGTAAAAGACGTAGTGTCTGGTCTGTGACCGAAGACATAAGTACCAACAATAATGATGACAACAATAAATCCTTTGTGCGAATGACTTCGTGTTTGTAAAAGGCTTAGAGTTTGGTTCTTCGTTCTTTAGTTTCACATCTTTTCACTGTATGTGATATCAAACGAGGGTCGGGAAAAAATTGAGGGAGGGAAAAGAAATTACTGTGTACACATGCGAGTATGTGAATGCATGTGTGTGTGTGTTTTTTGTGTGCGGTAGAGTTTGGTCTCAGCCCGATAACAGGCGCTATATTAGTATCCAAAAAATCCTTCGTGGTGCTTGCCTTGCCGTGGTGGTGGTATGATGCGTGGTGTGGGGTGGTGACCTTGCAGGCAGCCCCTACTACATCGATGTGACGGCTCCAGAGAACACAGGCCGGGTACGGGTGTGGGGGCCGGGTATCGAGAAGACAGGTGTGGTGAACCAGTTCACCTCTCACTTCTGGGTGGACACCACGGGGGCTGGGTCTGGGGAGCTCAGCGTCCGGATCATGGGGCCTAAAGGTACCACACACCTGTCTGTCCGTCTGTCTGTTTCTTTGTCTCTCTGCCTGTCTGTCTTTCTCTCTGTATGTCTGTCTTTTCGTCCGTTCGTCCGTCCGTCTGATCGTCTGTCTCTCTTTCCGTCTATATGTCTGTCAATCCGTCCGTCTGTCTGCGTTCATCTGTCAGTTCGTCTGTCTGTCTGTTGCTTGTTTGTCTGTCTGCCTGTCTGCCCGTCTGTCTGTCTGTTGGCTTGTTTGTCTTTCTGTCTGTCTATCTGCCGGTCTGTCTGTGGCATTTAAAGGTGAAAGTGAAAGTGAGGACCCTGTGGTGAAAGTGAAAACGAAAGTGAGGACAGTGCGGCTGTGGCATTTCAAAGTAAAGGTGAAGGCGAAAGTGAGGACGGTGTGTGTGTGTGTCCCCAGGAGGGTTCAAGGTCCGCATGCGGCAATCCAACGAGCGGGAGAAGCTGTACCAGTGTTTCTATGACCCCGTGGAGCGCGGCGTGTACACGGTGTACGTCAAGTGGTCCGGGCAGGACGTGGACGGGTCGCCCTTCACCGTCTTCCTGGCGCAGAACCAACAGGAGCTGGACCTCATGGGGCCCGACCTCAGAGACCCCCGCCTGGGGCCACCCTCCCCATACACCTCCAACGGCTCCGTCAGGGACGGCGGATATGACTTCCTCTACTGAGCGAGGCTGGTGGTGGGGGGATGGGGGTGTGACGTCACGCGGGTGGTGATGTCCCTTTTAGTGAAGAGCGGTGACGGAGATGATTGGTCAGGATTGGCTGATGTCTTGAGGGTCATTTGACTGGCGTGTTCGTGGTCATGGTCATGTGATGATGATGACGAGGATGATGATGATGATGATGGTGATGATGATGATGATGATGATGGTGATGAGGAGGAGGATGATGATGGTGATGATGATGATGGTGATGATGATGGTGATGATGCACTGTCGTAGAGGTCCCCCCACTCTTCAGGACATCATCGTCAGAGCTGAACATCAGCGATCATGGGAGTGAGTCTAGGACTGACCCGTTGGGAAGGGAGCATGCAGCGTGAGGACCAGACAGCACAGACACAGACGGTCAGTGACACGCCATCCCTCAGACCGTCTCCTTCACACGGTTCTCCTCAACCCTACGGTTCAGTCGCCCCGTGTGGCACTCCCTTAACCAAGACAAACGTTCAGCCTCACCCTGTACTTCGGACGCACATACCAGTATAAAGAAAAGACTTGGGTACCGATACTTCTGTTTGCTGGTTTTGATGGAACCTGCCTCAAACTACAATGTGCCTTGTATTGCCGTTCCCTCCTCGACACTGAAGAGGTTGGTGTTGTCCTTCAGACGCAGAAAGCGTGTTTGATTTTCTCAATGTCTCTGCAAACGCAGATGATAGATACGTGTAGCTTTCGATGGTGTTGCTGTCTTTGTTACTGGTGTAGTTCATGGGCTGTTTTGTTTTGTGTGTAGTTCATTTATCGAACGTGGTTATGTAGCAAAGTGTTAGTCGCATTTATAGATGTTTTCATAGTAAATTATTCGTTTCAAGCCGCGTTTTTCTTTATTTGTAGACTCTCTTTTCTTCTCCTTTCCTTCTTCTTCTTCTTCTTCTTCTATTCTTGTTGTTTTCATTCCTGGAATTTTTCACGTTATTTTTGTTGGTGTTATATCCATTCGATAATTTTCATCGCGGAAAGCATAATATTTTCTGCACATGACGGCGTATTTTTTACAGGAAGTATGGTTATTGCTCACTCTTATTACCGAGATCTAAAAAAAAAAACGCTGTAGAAAATATAGCTGTGTTTTTGTAGTTGTGTTATCGAAACTGGCTTCGCGGATGAACCGTGTAAAGGGTTATCAATATTCGTTCGCTTTTATTTTTTTATTTTTAGAATGGTGTTTTGACTCTGTTGTCCTGTTGTTTGTTTTGTGTGGAAACGTGGGCAGTTTTGAGTGTGGGAATGCTGATAGTGATGGTTGCCACTTCTTCCAGTGTGGTAATAACTAGATTATATCTGCTGTGTAAACAATGATGTATCATTATTACCCTGTGTGGAAATGGTGTTGATGTGCCACTAACAAACTACCTGCTGTGTAAACAGGTCATGTAGTTTGACAGTTCATGGCGTTTGGCTTTTTTTGTTGTTTTTTTTACACCTGCTACTCAAGCGGTAACTCCTGTGCACTTAACAGATATGCAGTTACGTGAAATACCAGAAAAATTCTTTGTTTTTCTTTCATCTTTGTTGTGATAAATGCAATGCCTTGTGTTCTATGACTGATTCAACGCATCTGTGTTAGTTAGTTTAGTTGTTTTTTTTAAAGAAGTGTCGCGTTCTTAGCTCATGATTTTTTTTTTTAATGCAGCGTAGTTTCCGCGTAGACTGAATGATTGATGTTTTGAAAATCGGGTCTTTCTAGAGTTTTGGCCTCTCGTTTCATGAAAGGATTATCAAAAGACACCCAAGAAAGGCCCGCCTATTTCTTTATTTTTTCGGGGGGTGGGGTGTGTGTGTGGGGGGTGGGGGTTACTCAGAAGAGACTGTGTTAGTTATGTCCTAGTTTGCTTCTGGTATTGATTTGTACACTGTTCTTTTGTATATTGGACTGAGTTTAGGCTGCATTCACTTGTGTCCAAGCTTTTTTTCCTCTTTTTTTTTTTTTTTTTTTTTTTTTAAAGCAGAACTTATTTCTAAAAAGCTTTTTTTAAGTTTTGGTGGCTCAGCACAGTACTAATGGCATTATAAACTATTTTTGCTTCATTAAAAAATGTCTCGTAAAGCAGCGTTCAAGCGACAATTTGTGTAGTTCTTTGGATATTGTATTGCTTTCTTGAAAAATAACAATAAACCCAACAAAATGCTAAAAAAAACAAAAACGTTTCCTGCTGCTGCAATGTATCAGTTCACAAAAGCTGATGGCTACAGACTGTATATGACTATTTTCCTCACTAAAATCTTTGGTGTTGTTCAGTGTTGGTCGATGTGTGTTGATGTTCTGGGGAACATGTCAAGTGTTGCTGTGCCCCGCTTGACCTCTTTGGGGACCCTGGTGTGCACGTGACTGGTGACGTCACTGCTGCTCCGTCCCTCCATTGGCTGTGGTCCTCTGGGGGCTGTCACCTCAACAGGTTGGTCACTGTGTGTGGCTGTCACCTTCACATGTTACTGTTGGTCACTTTGTGTGGCTGTCACCTTCACAGGTTACTGTTGGTCACTGTGTGTGGCTGTCACCTTCACAGGTTGGTCACTTTGTGTGGCTGTCACCTTCACAGGTTACTGTTGGTCACTGTGTGTGGCTGTCACCTTCACAGGTTACTGTTGGTCACTGTGTGTGGCTGTCACCTTCACAGGTTACTGTTGGTCACTGTGTGTGGCTGTCACCTTCACAGGTTACTGTTGGTCACTGTGTGTGGCTGTCACCTTCACAGGTTACTGTTGGTCACTGTGTGTGGCTGTCACCTTCACAGGTTACTGTTGGTCACTGTGTGTGGCTGTCACCTTCACAGGTTGGTCACTGTGTGTGGCTGTCACCTTCACAGGTTACTGTTGGTCACTGTGTGTGGCTGTCACCTTCACAGGTTACTGTTGGTCACTGTGTGTGGCTGTCACCTTCACAGGTTGGTCACTGTGTGTGGCTGTCACCTTCACAGGTTGGTCACTTTGTGTGGCTGTCACCTTCACAGGTTACTGTTGGTCACTGTGTGTGGCTGTCACCTTCACAGGTTGGTCACTTTGTGTGGCTGTCACCTTCACAGGTTACTGTTGGTCACTGTGTGTGGCTGTCACCTTCACAGGTTACTGTTGGTCACTGTGTGTGGCTGTCACCTTCACAGGTTACTGTTGGTCACTGTGTGTGGCTGTCACCTTCACAGGTTACTGTTGGTCACTGTGTGTGGCTGTCACCTTCACAGGTTACTGTTGGTCACTGTGTGGGGCTGTCACCTTCACAGGTTACTGTTGGTCACTGTGTGTGGCTGTCACCTTCACAGGTTACTGTTGGTCACTTTGTGTGGCTGTCACCTTCACAGGTTACTGTTGGTCACCGTGTGTGGCTGTCACCTTCACAGGTTACTGTTGGTCACTGTGTGTGGCTGTCACCTTCACAGGTTACTGTTGGTCACTGTGTGTGGCTGTCACCTTCACAGGTTGGTCACTGTGTGTGGCTGTCACCTTCACAGGTTGGTCACTTTGTGTGGCTGTCACCTTCACAGGTTGGTCACTTTGTGTGGCTGTCACCTTCACAGGTTGGTCACTGTGTGTGGCTGTCACCTTCACAGGTTGGTCACTTTGTGTGGCTGTCACCTTCACAGGTTGGTCACTGTGTGTGGCTGTCACCTTCACAGGTTGGTCACTTTGTGTGGCTGTCACCTTCACAGGTTGGTCACTATGTGTGGCTGTCACCTTCACAGGTTGGTCACTTTGTGGGGCTGTCACCTTCACAGGTTGGTCACTTTGTGTGGCTGATACTAGCCAGACGACACTAGCCAGACGATTTTGCTTTTACCTTTGCCACTTGTCTGTTCTTGCTTGATTATTACTTTAACAGATTATTCATCCACTTGTTTTAAGTTTGCTATTGTGAGGTTCATATATCTATTTGTTATTCGCCGTTTTCACTGAAATATTATTTTTTATAACTTGGATGTACAAGTAAGCAAAAATGTCAAAATATATTTTTTTTAATGAATGAATTCGGATAACTATCATTTGTATGTGGCGTGATGTAGCCGTATTTATTGTGTTAGAGGACTGTCGGTGTATCCATTCTCAATAATTATCAGTGTCAGTTCTTACTACATTTGGACAGAATATGTTATCGATAAAATCTGCTGTCGAATGTAAATCGTGTATAAAAGCACTATTTTGATATCGTTAATTGTGGAAACTGTACTGTTTTAAACGCTACTTTTTATAGACATCAGATATATTAGTATTGAGTATTTGGATATATGAAATAAATGTTAGGATGTTGATTGAGATCTAGGATTAGATATTGCTCAAACATTTTGGCTGATTCAAGTCAGATATGTTTGTTAAACAGTTTCGGCGTTGTTCTATGTATTCTATGGCACTCTGTCGCGTCTGACCATAACCATCAGAACAGCAGAGGAGACAGCTTCTGTCGCGACTATCTGGGCAGGAATTTGATATAGTGGAGAGTGTCTTGCCCAAGTTACATCCCCACTCTCTCGGCCAGAAGGGTTTTAGCACTGTCGGCGTTTTAGACCCGCCTTTGCTGCAGAAACCCGAACTGAAAAATAGAAAAGCAGCAGTTCATGACTAAAGTGAAGAATGATGAGAGAGGCCTGCTTGTGAGTTGGCAGCCACCGTCATGTTTCACACAGACCGCCATGTCGCTCCTTTTCTGGGCTTTTCCACTGTGACATGACCGCAAGGCATTCTGGGAAGGTTGAGGCAATTTGAGGAAGGTGTTGTTTACTGCCGGCCAGTTGGTGGTGTTGTTCTTTTGCTTCATGTTCTCATTGTAAGGACGTTGTCGTCGTCATCCTTATTGTCATTGGCCACCACTTGTAAACATGACTGTTTTCATTATCATTGTGTCATTAATGTTTCTCTTTTCTTTTTTTTTTCTTTTTTTTAAACCATTCCTTGTAATCGTAGCCATGCTGTTTAAAGGCAACATAGATATATCGGCCTCCACGTATGGTTTGAAGCGAACTTCCGAAAGTGAAGGATGACGTCACACATCACATCAACTTGTTGCGCACTTGTATATGTCTCTCTGTCTCTGTCTCTGTCTCTCTCTCTCTCTCTCTCTCTCTCTGTGTCATGAAAGCAGAAGAAAGGCGAGGTGACCGTGTTGATTTGAAGTGAGGGGCACAACGTCCACACTGCAATGGCTCAACTCCCGTTAACACTCTCCGTCGCTGCTAAAAAAAGAAACAAAATGTAACCTCTTTCTGCAGTGTGTTCATAAGGACTGATAACTGGTTGCTGTACATATTTTCCTGTTGAACGTGTCGTGGGAGGGGAGAGTTGTTCAGTGATGTTGAGGTGAGCCGATCAAAGTTGTCCTGTGACTCCTGAACACGACGGTATACTGCTGATCTATGTTATGTTTTCAAGAGCTTGTGCGCGCTGTACTGCAGCATGTGTAGACTGCCGCCTTCAGTAGATCGTGTTGTGTTGGTCGCTGTCAAACCATATTTATACTGACAATAAACCATTATCATACCACGTACTGCAGCCTCTGTGTGTGAGAGAGAGAGAGATTCTGCTCCACGTGCATAGATCAGCTGGGTTTTTTTTCCTGTCATGTGTCGTGTTTGCAGACGGTAGTTGTGAACGATAAAATTTGGGGGAAAGAGGAGAAGGAAGAGGAGAATAAAATCTTTCAGAAGCAGGTGATCAGGTAACACGAATTCACACACCCAAAAAAAAACAAGCTGGGGTTTAAAATGTATGTCATAAGTTTATTCAAATACACACACACACACACACGTGCGCGTGCGCGTATTTAAATGACAAGTACAAATGGATTACAATTCGCAAAAATGCATAGTAATAGTGCGTCCTCCCTGTCTTCATTGTTCCACCCTCCCTTGCTCATTCATTCTTCATTATTGATTGATTGGTTCATTTATTTACTGATTCATGTATTCATTCGTTCACTCCTTCATTCATCTATTCACAGGTATCACAGATCAGATTACTGTGATTTGAGATTCGCTTAAATGAAAAATCATGCGTAATTCAATCATACGAAATATTCCTTTACCTTTTAAGTATCTACAAGAGGGGACAAATCACATACTATTCAGCTAATTCTAAATTTCAGGCAACATACAGCAACAAGCAAAAAAGCGATGAACATCGTCAGTTTCCATATCAACCTCACAGCAAGACAGAGCCAAGTGAAGCTGTAATGTAGCTGACAACATAACCCACTGTTGAGGAAGACACATTTATACAGTATCGTCTTGGGGTCTGCCCCAACCTCTGTTGACAGTGTGCAGCAGTTTACGAACCATGCACTCCTTTTGAGTTCTGTTGTGCGTTTCTGGTTGAAACTTTGTCGTCTGGAGCACAACATCAAACATACAAAAAAACCCAACTTTTTCTCATTTCTGAGCAAAAGGAACGTCTTCAAAAAGAACAGTCTTTTTCAAACGGCGGAACATTTCTTCACGACGCTCTCTCTTATCACAACACTCCTTCGGAAACCTGGAAACTACTCTTGGAGCAAAATGGCATTGTCAGAGCAGGGAGACAACCCATGGATGAAAAGAAAATCAAAAAAAAATCTGATGACATGGCAGAATACTTAGTGTAATGATGATACTGTGGAATGTATAGATGATATGTTGGCTGAACTGGGAAGTTTAAAAAGTGTACAATGAAATGCTTGGGATGTAGGACTGAAGTAAATTCAACGTGGAAAACGGTACAAAACGTGAAAATTAAATGGTGCCAGGGGTGACAGTGTGGATATGATGACAGTGAAACAGTGTGGATGATGACAGTGAAACAGTGTGGATGATGACAGCAACAGTGTGGATGATGACAGTGAAACAGTGTGGTTGATGACAGTGGAACAGTGTGGATGATGACAGTGAAACAGTGTGGATGATGACATGTGGATGATGACAGTGAAACAGTGTGGATGATGACAGTGGAACAGTGTGGATGATGACAGTGAAACAGTGTGGATGATGACAGTGAAACAGTGTGGATGATGACAGTGAAACAGTGTGGATGGTGACAGTAACAGTGTGGATGATGACAGTGAAACAGTGTGGATGATGACAGTGAAACAAGGGATGGTGACAGTGAAACAGTATGGATGGTGACAGTGAAACAGTGTGGATGATGACAGTGAAACAGTGTGGATGATGACAGTGAAACAGTGTGGATGATGACAGTGAAACAGTGTGGATGATGACAGTGAAACAGTGAAACAGTGTGGATGATGACAGTGAAACAGTGTGGATGATGACAGTGAAACAGTGTGGATGATGACAGTAACAGTGTGGATGATGACAGTGAAACAGTGTGGATGATGACAGTGGAACAGTGTGGATGATGACAGTGGAACAGTGTGGATGATGACAGTGAAACAGTGTGGATGATGACAGTAACAGTGTGGATGATGACGGTAACAGTGTGGATGATGACAGTGAAACAGTGTGGATGATGACAGTAACAGTGTGGATGATGACAGTAACAGTGTGGATGATGACAGTGAAACAGTGTGGATGATGACAGTGGAACAAGGGATGGTGACAGTGAAACAGTATGGATGGTGACAGTGAAACAGTGTGGATGATGACAGTGAAACAGTGTGGATGATGACAGTGAAACAGTGTGGATGATGACAGTGAAACAGTGTGGATGATGACAGTGAAACAGTGTGGATGATGACAGTGTGGATGATGACAGTGAAACAGTGTGGATGATGACAGTGAAACAGTGTGGATGATGACAGTAACAGTGTGGATGATGACGGTAACGGTGTGGATGATGACAGTGAAACAGTGTGGATGATGACAGTGAAACAGTGTGGATGATGACAGTAACAGTGTGGATGATGACGGTAACAGTGTGGATGATGACAGTGAAACAGTGTGGATGATGACAGTGAAACAGTGTGGATGATGACAGTAACAGTGTGGATGATGACAGTGAAACAGTGTGGATGATGACAGTGAAACAGTGTGGATGATGACAGTAACAGTGTGGATATGATGACAGTGAAACAGTGTGGATGATGACAGTAACAGTGTGGATGATGACAGTGAAACAGTGTGGATGATGACGGTAACAGTGTGGATGATGACAGTGAAACAGTATGGATGATGACAATGAAACAGTGTGGATGATGACAGTGAAACAGTGTGGATGATGACAGTAACAGTGTGGATGATGACGGTAACAGTGTGGATGATGACAGTGAAACAGTGTGGATGATGACAGTGAAACAGTGTGGATGATGACAGTAACAGTGTGGATATGATGACAGTGAAACAGTGTGGATGATGACAGTGAAACAGTGTGGATGATGACAGTGAAACAGTGTGGATGATGACAGTGAAACAGTGTGGATGATGACAGTGAAACAAGGGATGATGACAGTGAAACAGTGTGGATGATGACAGTGAAACAGTGTGGATGATGACAGTGAAACAGTGTGGACGATGACCGTAACAGTGTGGATGATGACAGTGAAACAGTGTGGATGATGACAGTGAAACAGTGTGGATGATGACAGTGAAACAGTGTGGTTGATGAAACAGTGTGGATGATGACAGTAACAGTGTGGATGATGACAGTAACAGTGTGGATGATGACAGTGAAACAGTGTGGATGATGACAGTGAAACAGTGTGGATGATGACAGTAACAGTGTGGATGATGACAGTGAAACAGTGTGGATGACGACAGTAACAGTGTGGATGATGACAGTGAAACAGTGTGCATGATGACAGAAAGTGTGGATGATGACAGTGGAACAGTGTGGATGATGACAGTGAAACAGTGTGGATGATGACAGTAACAGTGTGGATGATGACAGTAACAGTGTGGATGATGACAGTGAAACAGTGTGCATGATGACAGTAACAGTGTGGATATGATGACAGTGAAACAGTGTGGATGATGACAGTGGAACAGTGTGGATGATGACAGTGAAACAGTGTGGATGATGACAGTGAAACAGAGTGGTTGATGACAGTAACAGTGTGGATGATGACAGTGAAACAGTGTGGATGATGACAGTTACAGTGTGGATGATGAGAGTGAAACAGTGTGGATGATGACAGTGGAACAGTGTGGATGATGACAGTGAAACAAGGGATGATGACAGTGAAACAGTGTGGATGATGACAGTGAAACAGTGTGGATGATGACAGTGAAACAGTGTGGATGATGACAGTGAATGTGGATGATGACAATGAAACAGTGTGGATGATGACAGTGAAACAGTGTGGATGATGACAGTGAATGTGGATGATGACAGTAACAGTGTGGATGATGACAGTGAAACAGTGTGGATGATGACAGTGAAACAGTGTGGATGATGACAGTGAAACAGTGTGGATGATGACAGTGAATGTGGATGATGACAATGAAACAGTGTGGATGATGACAGTGAAACAGTGTGGATGATGACAGTAACAGTGTGGATGATGACAGTGGAACAGTGTGGATGATGACGTTAACAGTGTGGATGATGACGTTAACAGTGTGGATGATGACAGTGAAACAGTGTGGATGATGACAGTGAAACTGTGGATGATGACAGTGAAACAGTGTGGATGATGACAGTGAAACAGTGTGGATGATGACAGTGAAACTGTGGATGATGACAGTAACAGTGTGGATGATGACCGTGAAACAGTGTGGATGATGACAGTGAAACAGTGTGGATGATGACAGTGAAACAGTGTGGATGATGACCGTGAAACAGTGTGGACGATGACAGTGAAACAGTGTGGATGATGACAGTGAAACAAGGGATGATGACAGTGAAACAGTGTGGATGGTGACAGTGAAACAGTGTGGATATGATGACAGTGAAACAGTGTGGATGATGACAGTGAAACAGTGTGGATGATGACAGTGAAACAGTGTGGATGATGACAATGAAACAGTGTGGATGATGACAGTGAAACAGTGTCATTCGTTGTCATACCGATAGTAAAGTCTGGCTGCTCGCTGAAGACGAAGTGATTCCACTGATGAAAGAAAACGGGGAAGAATGGGAGCTGCTTTGCGATGACGGAGACGAAGACATATCACTGTTGAAAGGAAATAACTGCGTGTTGCTGTGTAAAGATGAGGGTTTCATCACTGCACAGAGCGAGGAAGGAGACCCTTCATACACATCTTCAGATTCAAACAAAAATCACAGCATCAAACTTCTACCAAGAAAGACACAACAATGCACACTCCACATTTCAAGTTGTTGATTCTGTTGGTGTTGTCACATCGGAAATCACAGACGTCACATGAGACAGTTAATCACAAACGGATGATAAAACAAATCAGAGTGCTGAAGTGTCACTGACGTTTGGAAAGGCTGGACACTGCTGGAAACGAAAGGTTTCGTCTACACACCTCTCGAAGAAGCTCCCTTCTCTGTCAGTGATGAGTGTGAAGGGTCTATCGTCACCGTAGTTTGTGTGAAATCGGGAGCTGAAGTTGCAGAGGCTGTTCTTGTGGCTGCATCAGAGACAGGAAGTGAAGTCACTGTAATTATGAATAACGATGGGGATTGTTCAGGACTGACGGTGGCTGACTGCGTGGTAAAGTCATGGCTGGACGTTCCTGTTGATACAGTTCTGCTTGGGGAGATGCTGAGTGTCGATAACTCCTTGTCACCTGACTGAGATGTTGTGATAACAGGTGTGCTGTGTGTTGTGGTAACAGGTGTAGTGTGTGTTGTGATAACAGGTGTGGTGTGTGTTGTGATAACAGGTGTGCTGTGTGTTGTGATAACAGGTGTGCTGTGTGTTGTGATAACAGGTGTAGTGTGTGTTGTGATAACAGGTGTGGTGTGTGTTGTGATAACAGGTGTGCTGTGTGTTGTGATAACAGGTGTGGTGTGTGTTGTGATAACAGGTGTGCTGTGTGTTGTGATAACAGGTGTGATGTGTGTTGTGATAACAGGTGTGCTGTGTGTTGTGATAACAGGTGTAGTGCGTGTTGTGGTAACAGGTGTAGTGTGTGTTGTGATAACAGGTGTGCTGTGTGTTGTGATAACAGGTGTAGTGTGTGTTGTGATAACAGGTGTGGTGTGTGTTGTGATAACAGGTGTAGTGTGTGTTGTGATAACAGGTGTGGTGTGTGTTGTGGTAACAGGTGTGGTGTGTGTTGTGATAACAGGTGTAGTGTGTGTTGTGATAACAGGTGTGGTGTGTGTTGTGGTAACAGGTGTGGTGTGTGTTGTGGTAACAGGTGCAGTGTGTGTTGTGATAACAGGTGTTCTGTCTGCTGTGATAACAGGTGTGGTGTGTGTTGTGGTAACAGGTGTGGTGTGTGTTGTGATAACAGGTGTGGTGTGTGTTGTGGTAACAGGTGTGGTGTGTGTTGTGGTAACAGGTGTAGTGTGTGTTGTGATAACAGGTGTGGTGTGTGTTGTGGTAACAGGTGTAGTGTGTGTTGTGATAACAGGTGTGCTGTGTGTTGTGATAACAGGTGTAGTGTGTGTTGTGATAACAGGTGTGGTGTGTGTTGTGATAACAGGTGTAGTGTGTGTTGTGAAAACAGGTGTAGTGTGTGTTGTGATAACAGGTGTGGTGTGTGTTGTGATAACAGGTGTGCTGTGTGTTGTGATAACAGGTGTGGTGTGTGTTGTGATAACAGGTGTGCTGTGTGTTGTGATAACAGGTGTAGTGTGTGTTGTGATAACAGGTGTGGTGTGTGTTGTGGTAACAGGTGTAGTGTGTGTTGTGATAACAGGTGTGCTGTGTGTTGTGGTAACAGGTGTGCTGTGTGCTGTGGTAACAGGTGCAGTGAGTGTTGTGATAACATGTGTAGTTTGTGTTGTGAAAACAGGTGTGCTGTGTGTTGTGGTAACAGGTGTAGTGTGTGTTGTGAAAACAGGTGTGCTGTGTGTTGTGGTAACAGGTGTGCTGTGTGTTGTGATAACAGGTGTGCTGTGTGTTGTGGTAACAGGTGTGCTGTGTGTTGTGGTAACAGGTGTAGTGTGTGTTGTGATAACAGGTGTAGTGTGTGTTGTGATAACAGGTGTTCTGTCTGCTGTGATAACAGGTGTAGTGTGTGTTGTGAAAACAGGTGTAGTGTGTGTTGTGATAACAGGTGTGCTGTGTGATATGGTAACAGGTGTGCTGTGTGATATGGTAACAGGTGTGCTGTGTGTTGTGATAACAGGTGTGCTGTGTGTTGTGATAGCAGGTGTGCTGTGTGTTGTGGTAACAGGTGTAGTGTGTGTTGTGATAACAGGTGCAGTGTGTAATGTGGTAACAGGTGTGCTGTGTGTTATGATAACAGGTGTGCTGTGTGTTGTGATAACAGGTGTGCTTTGTGTTGTGATAACAGGTGTGCTGTGTGTTGTGGTAACAGGTGTGCTGTGTGTTGTGATAACAGGTGTGCTGTGTGTTATGATAACAGGTGTGCTTTGTGTTGTGGTAACAGGTGTGCTGTGTGTTGTGGTAACAGGTGTAGTGTGTGTTGTGATAACAGGTGTAGTGTGTGTTGTGATAACAGGTGTGCTGTGTGTTGTGATAACAGGTGTAGTGTGTGTTGTGATAACAGGTGTAGTGTGTGTTGTGATAACAGGTGTGCTGTGTGTTGTGATAACAGGTGTAGTGTGTGTTGTGATAACAGGTGTGCTGTGTGTTGTGATAACAGGTGTGCTATGTGCTGTGATAACAGGTGTGCTATGTGTTGTGATAACAGGTGTGCTGTGTGTTGTGATATCAGGTGTAGTGTGTGTTGTGAAAACAGGTGTGCTGTGTGTTGTGAAATCAGGTGTGCTGTGTGTTGTGAAAACAGGTGTAGTGTGTGTTGTGATAACAGGTGTGCTGTGTGTTGTGATAACAGGTGTAGTGTGTGTTGTGATAACAGGTGTAGTGTGTATTGTGATAACAGGTGTAGTGTGTGTTGTGATAACAAGTGTAGTGTGTGTTGTACTGCTGTACAACGTTGTTTCAGTCTTTGCTGTTCGTACTGCTGCAATACTTGTTGGTGTTGGGGTAGTTGATGGAGAACCAACAACAGGAACTGAAGAACTGGTGAGGATTGAGGATGATTCGGTAAAACTGGAAAGGGTTGATGAAGAATCGGAAACAGAAAGTAGAGAACTGGTAAGAACTGTTTGAGAATCAGACACTGGGTGTGGAGAACTGGTGAAGACTGATGGAGAATCAGTAACAGGAAGTGAAGAACTACCAATGATTGATGAAGAATAAGTGACAGGAAGTGGAGAACTACCAGGGATTGATGAAGAATAAGTGACAGGAAGTGGAGAACTACCAAGCATTGATGAAGAATCAGTAACAGGAAGTGGAGAACTACCAGGGATTGATGAAGAATCAGTAACAGGAAGTGGGGAACTACCAAGGAATGATGAAGAATCAGTAAAAAGCAGTGTAGAACTACCAAAGATTGATATAGAATCAGTGACAGGAAGTAAACTACCAATCATTGATGAAGAATCAGTGACAGGAAGTGAAGAACTACCAAGAATTGATGAAGAATCAGTAACAGGAAGTGGAGAACTACCAAAGATTGAAGAAGAATCAATAATAACAGGAAGTTGAGAACTACCAAAAATTGATGAAGAATCAGTAACAGGAAGTTGAGAACTACCAAGGATTGATGAAGAATCAGAGACAGGAAGTGGAGAACTACCAAGGACTGATGAAGAATCAGTGACAGGAAGTGGAGAACTACCAAGGACTGATGAAGAATCAGTGACAGGAAGTGGAGAACTACCAAGGATTGATGAAGAATCAGTAACAAGAAGTGGGAAACTATCAAGGATTGATGAAGAATCAGTAACAGGAAGTGGAGAACTACCAAAGATTGATGAAGAATCAATGACAGAAAGTGGAGAACTACCAAAGATTGATGAAGAATCAGTAACCGGAAGTGGAGAACTACCAAAGATTGATGAAGAATCAGTGACAGGAAGTAAACTACCAATCATTGATGAAGAATCAGGAACAGGAAGTGGAGAACTACCAAAGATTGATGAAGAATCAGTAACCGGAAGTGGGGAACTACCAAAGATTGATGAAGAATCAGTAACCGGAAGTGGGGAACTACCAAAGATTGATGAAGAATCTGTGCCAGGAAGTGGAGAACTACCAAGGACTGATGAAGAATCAGTAACCGGAAGTGGAGAACTACCAAAGATTGATGAAGAATCAGTAACCGGAAGTGGGGAACTACCAAAGATTGATGAAGAATCAATAACAGGAAGTTGAGAACTACCAAGGATTGATGAAGAATCAATGACAGTAAGTGAAGAAGTACCAAGGATTGATGAAGAATCAGTAACCGGAAGTGGAGAACTACCAAAGATTGATGAAGAATCAGTGACAGGAAGTGAACTACCAATGACTGATGAAGAATCAGTGACCGGAAGTGAAGAACTACCAAGGATTGATGAAGATTCAGTGACCGGAAGTGAAGAACTACCAAGGATTGATGAAGATTCAGTGACAGGAAGTGGAGAACTACCAAGGATTGACGAAGAAACAGTATTAGGAAGTGGAGAACTACCAAAGATTGATAAAGAATCAGTGACAAGAAGTGAAGAACTTTGGTGTGCAGAATCTGACAATGCGGGGGTTGCAGAACTCAAATTTGCCAGAGACATCATAGAACCAGTGGGCATCTGAGGAACTGTTGTAGAAATGGCAGCCACTGATGTGGAAGTTGTAGCAGAGAGAGCAGTAGTGGACAATATTGGTGTAGACATTATGAGAGATGAATCCGTAGTGGACAGTATTGGTGAAGACTTTGTAACGGATGAATCCGTAGTGGACAGTACTGCTGAAGACATTGTTACGGATGAATCCGTAGTGGACAGTATTGGTGAAGACATCGAGAGAGATGAATCAGTAGCGGACAGTATTGGTGTAGACATTGTAACGGATGAATCCGTAGTGGACAGTATTGGTGAAGACATCGTTACAGATGAATCCGTAGTGGACAGTATTGGTGAAGACATCGTTACAGATGAATCCTTAGTGGACAATATTGGTGTAGACATCGTTACAGATGGATCCGTAGTGGACAGTATTGGTGTAGACATCGTTACAGATGAATCCGCAGTGGACACTATTGGTGTATACATCGTTACAGATGAATCCGTAGTGGACAGTATTGGTGTAGACATCGTTACAGGTGAATCCGTAGTGGACAGTATTGGTGTAGACATCGTTACAGATGAATCAGTAGTGGACAGTATTGGTGTAGACATCGTTACAGATGAATCAGTAGTAGACAGTATTGGTGTAGACATCGTTACAGATGAATCCGTAGTAGACAGTATTGGTGTAGACATCGTTACAGATGAATCCGTAGTAGACAGTATTGGTGTAGACATCGTTACAGATGAATCCGTAGTAGACAGTATTGGTGTAGACATCGTTACAGATGAATCCGTAGTAGACAGTATTGGTGTAGACATCGTTACAGATGAATCCGTAGTAGACAGTATTGGTGTAGACATCGCGAGAGATGAACCAGTGGCGGACAGAACTGGTGTAGACATTGTAACGGATGAATCCGTAGTGGACACTATTGGTGTAGATATTGTAACGGATGAAACAGTAGTTGACAGTATTGATGTAGATATTGTGAGGGATGAATCCGTAGTGGACAGTATTGGTGTAGACATCGCGAGAGATGAATCAGTAGCGGACAGTATTGGTGTAGACATTGTAACGGATGAATCTGTTGTGGATAGTACTGGTGAAGACATCGTTACGGGTGACGGAGTAATGGACAGTGTTGGTGTAGACATCGTTACGGTTGAAGCAGTAGTGGACAGTATTGGTGTAGACATCGTTACGGATGAAGCAGTAGTGGACAGTGTTGGTGTAGGCATTGTGAGAGATGAATCAATACCAGGGGATGTGAAAGTATGATCGGAACTCGGGGACTCAGGACCAGAGGTGGTCCCAGTTACAGCAGAATGGGTGGGTGTGATGTCTGATGCTACAGACACAGGAGAACCAATAGAAACTGACAACGAACTTGTCTCAAGGCCAGTGGGACTCGCTGTTCCCCCAGCAGAACTTGGCAGAAAGGTTGCTGACTCCGTAGGAAAATCAGCAATAGATGTTGGCTCAGAAGTGATCGGCAGTGAGGTTGAACGTGCTGAAGAGGTGACCATGGCGGGGGTGGTCCTTGTGGAGGGGGTCGGGGAGATGGTGAAACTCGGATCAATGGATTCTGAAGTCGTCATATAGTCAGAAGTCGTCTTAGATTCAGAAGTTGTCTCACCTGACGTGGAACTGACAGAATCTGATGCAGGAGTTGCAGAGCTGCTGGACGTGATCTCAGAGCTGCTGAACGTGATCTCGGAGCTGCTGGACGTGATCGCTGGGCCGGAAGCAGAGGAAGCGGCAGGAAGTGACGTAATGGATTCTGTGTGGATCGAGGAAGCAGAGCCCACACTGGCTGAGGGCGTTGTTGCCACGACAGGGGATGTGGGACTGGTGTCGACAGAGGTCGGAACAGAGGTTGATGGTGACAGTGCTGACGTTGTGACCACGGGGGGCGGAGCTGTGGCAGATACTGTAGCAGATGTTGTGTCAGGTGGTGTGACAGATGGTGTGGTAGACTCCGTGGTAGACTCTGTGGAAGACTCTATGGTAGATGGTGTGGTGAATGGTGTGGTAGACTCTATGGTAGATGGTGTGGTAGACTCTGTGGTAGATGGTGTGGTAAATGGTGTGGTAGACTCTGTGGAAGACTCTATGGTAGATGTGGTAGATGGTGTGGTAGATGGTGTGGTGGACTCTATGGTAAACGTAATAGACGGTGTGGTAGACTCTGTGGCAGATGTGGTAGATGGTGTGGTAGACTCTGTGGTAGATGGTGTGGTAAATGGTGTGGTAGACTCCGTGGAAGACTCTATGGTAGATGTGGTAGATGGTGTGATAGATGGTGTGGTAAATGGCGTGGTAGACTCTGTGGAAGACTCTATGGTAGATGTGGTAGATGGTGTGGTAGATGGTGTGGTAGACTCTGTGGAAGACTCTATGGTAGATGTGGTAGATAGTGTGATAGATGGTGTGGTAAATGGCGTGGTAGACTCTGTGGAAGACTCTATGGTAGATGTGGTAGATGGTGTGATAGATGGTGTGGTAAATGGCGTGGTAGACTCTGTGGAAGACTCTATGGTAGATGTGGTAGATGGTGTGGTAGACTCTGTGGTAGATGTCGCAGATAGTGTGGTAGATGGTGTGGTAGACGCTGTGGTAGATGTGGTAGATGGTGTGGCAAACTGTGTGGTAGATGGTGTGGTAGACTCTGTGGTAGACGTGGTAGTCTGTGTGGTAGATGTGGTAGATGGTGTGGTAGACTGTGTGGTAGATGGTGTCGTAGACTGTGTGGTAGATATAGTAGACTCTGTGGTAGATGGTGTGGCAGACTGTGTGGTAGATATGGTAGACTCTGTGGTAGATGGTGTAGTAGATTGTGTGGTAGATGTGGTAGATGGTGTGGTAGACTGTGTGGTAGATGTGGTAGATGGTGTGGTAGACTGTGTGGTAGATGGTGTAGTAGATTGTGTGGTAGATGTGGTAGATGGTGTGGTAGACTGTGTGGTAGATGTGGTAGATGGTGTGGTAGACTCTGTGGAAGATGTAGATGATGTGGTAGACTCTGTGGTAGATGGTGTAGTAGACTGTGTGGTAGATATGGTAGACTCTGTGGTAGATGGTGTAGTAGACTGTGTGGTAGATATGGTAGATGGTGTGGTAGACTGTGTGGTAGATGTGATAGATGGTGTTGTAGACTGTGTGGTAGATGTGGTAGATGGTGTGGTAGTCTCTGTGGTAGATGTGGTAGATGGTGTGGTAGACTCTGTGGTAGATGGTGTAGTAGACTGTGTGGTAGATATGGTAGACTCTGTGGTAGATGGTGTGGTAGACTGTGTGGTAGATGTAGTAGATGGTGTGGTAGACTCTGTGGTAGACGTAGATGGTGTGGTAGACTCTGTGGTAGATGGTGTAGTAGACTGTGTGGTAGATATGGTAGATGGTGTGGTAGACTGTGTGGTAGATGTGATATATGGTGTGGTAGACTGTATGGTAGATGTGGTAGAAGGTGTGGTAGACTGTGTGGTAGATATGGTAGATGGTGTGGTAGACTGTGTGGTAGACTGTGTGGTAGATGTGGTAGATGGTGTGGTAGATGTGGTAGATGGTGTGGTAGATGGTGTGGTAGATGTGGTAGATGGTGTGGTAGACTGTGTGGTAGATGGTGTGGTAGACTGTGTGGTAGATGTGGTAGATGGTGTGGTAGACTGTGTGGTAGATGGTGTGGTAGACTGTGTGGTAGATGTGGTAGATGGTGTGGTGGACTGTGTGGTAGATGGTGTGGTAGACTGTGTGGTAGATGGTGTGGTAGATGTGGTAGATGGTGTGGTAGATGGTGTGGTAGACGTGGTAGATGGTGTGATAGATGGTGTGGTAGATGTGGTAGATGGTGTGGTAGATGTGGTAGATGATGTGGTGGAAGGCGTGGGGGAGGCGGAGGGGGGCAGCAGCGAACACCCAGAGGCCTCCACAGCGCTGCCCACAGACCCCGCCCCACACAGCACGGTGGTGTTGACCCGGAAGTGACCCAGCACACCGGAAGACACCCTGGTGGCCAGGAAGTGAACCACCCGCCCGGTGACGGCGCTCCAGCTGGGGGTCTGCCCGGCTGTCTTCCGGGTCAGCACGTACACCACGTCCACACTGCCAGGACTGTCACACAGTGACACATGGTGATATACAGTGACACACAGTGACACATGGTGATATACAGTGACACACGGTGATATACAGTGATATACACTGCCAGGACAGTCACACAGTGACACATGGTGATATACAGTGACACATAGTGATATACAGTGATATACACTGCCAGGACAGTCACACAGTGACACATGGCGATATACAGTGACACACGGTGATATACAGTGATATACACTGCCAGGACAGTCACACAGTGACACATGGTGATATACAGTGACACATGGTGATATACAGTGATATACACTGCCAGGACAGTCACACAGTGACACATGGTGATATACAGTGACACATGGTGATATACACTGCCAGGACAGTCACACAGTGACACATGGTGGTATACAGTGACATGGTGATATACACTGCCAAGACTGTCACACAGTGACACATGGTGATATACAGTGACATGGTGATATACACTGCCAGGACAGTCACACAGTGACACATGGTGATATACAGTGACACATGGTGGTATACAGTGACATGGTGATATACACTGCCAAGACTGTCACACAGTGACACATGGTGATATACAGTGACACACAGTGATACACAGTGATATAGTGATATACAGTGATATACAGTGATATATAGTGGAGTGATGGCCCAGAGGTAACGCGTCCGCCTAGGAAGTGAGAAAATCTGAGCGCGCTGGTTCGAATCACGACTCAGCCGCCGATATTTTCTCCCCATCCACTAGGCCTTGAGTGGTGTGGACGCTAGTCATTCGGATGAGACGATAAACCGAGGTCCCGTGTGCAGCATGCATTTAGCGCACGTAAAAGAACCCACGGCAACAAAAGGGTTGTTCCTTGCAAAATTCTGTAGAAATATCCACTTCGATAGGAAAAACAAATAAAACTGCACGCATGGGGAAAAAAAAAAGGGTGGCGCTGTAGTGTAGCGACGCGCTGTCCCTGGGGAGAGCAGCCCGAATTTCACACTGAGAAATCTGTTGTGATAAAAAGCAATACAAATACAAATATACAGTGATATACAGTGACACACAGTGATATACAGTGACACACAGTGATACAGAGTGACACACAGTGATATTCTGTGACACACAGTGATACACAGTGACACACAGTGACACACAGTGATATACAGTGACACACAGTGATACACAGTGACACACAGTGACACACAGTGATATACAGTGACACACAGTGACACACAGTGATATACAGTGACACACAGTGATACACAGTGATATACAGTGACACGCAGTGACACACAGTGACACACAGTGATACACAGTGATATACAGTGACACACAGTGACACACAGTGATATACAGTGACACACAGTGATATACAGTGATATACAGTGATATACAGTGACACACAGTGATATACAGTGACATAGTGATACACGATGACATATAGTGACACATGGTGACAGATAGCACGGAAGACAAAGCTGGTTTTCTTACCGAAAGTCTTGAACTTGACACTCAAACTGTTCGTCTGTCACTGGGGAGTCTGGGCCACTTAGCACTGCCAGCAGCTAAAACACCCAGGTGAAAAACACGTTCTGTCATCAGCAATGTTCAGGGTGTATCATTCTGTACTGCACGACATGGCACACTCACACAGACACAGATATATCTTCCCCTCTCTCTCTCTCTCTCTCTCTCTCTCTCTCTCTCACCTGACGACAGAAGTCTGTCTGTAGATCAGTGAAGGCTTGGCTGTGGGGGTCGTCCAGGTCAGCAGTGAACGTTATGTTCTCCAGACGTATCAGTGACTGGAACTGTTCAGCTGGAACCACACACAGAACTGTTCAGCTGGAACCACACACAGAACTGTTCAGCTGGAACCACACACAACACTGTTCAGCTGGAACCACACACAGAACTGTTCAGCTGGAACCACACACAGAACTGTTCAGCTGGAACCACACACAGAACTGTTCAGCTGGAACCACACACAACACTGTTCAGCTGGAACCACACACAACACTACACACAACACTGTTCAACTGGAACCACACACAACACCACACACAACACTGTTCAACTGGAACCACACACATCACTGTTCAACTGGAACCACACACAACACTGTTCAGCTGGAACCACACACAACACTGTTCAGCTGGAACCACACACAACACCACACACAACACTGTTCAGCTGGAACCACACACAACACTGTTCAACTGGAACCACACACAACACCACACACAACACTGTTCAGCTGGAACCACACACAACACTGTTCAACTGGAACCACACACAACACTGTTCAACTGGAACCACACACAACACTACACACAACACTGTTCAACTGGAACCACACATAATACTGTTCAACTGGAACCACACACAACACTGTTCAGCTGGAACCACACACAACATTACGCACAACACTGTTCAGCTGGAACCACACACAACACTACACACAGCACTGTTCAACTGGAACCACACACAACACTACACACAGCACTGTTCAACTGGAACCGCACACAACACTGTTCAACTGGAACCACACACAGAACTGTTCAGCTGGAACCACACACAGCACTGTTCAACTGGAACCACACACAACACCACACACAGCACTGTTCAACTGGAACCACACACAACAGAAACTGATCTTGTCTGCTGCACAACAACACTGCCACAGTCTGTCGTTATGGCAACAACAGTAAGCTGTTTCATCACTAACATTGAAAGCTATCATGACAGCAACAGCAGTAAGCTGTTTCATCACTAACATTGAAAGCTATCATGACAG
>NC_134888.1:7668291-7673291 GCF_041734735.1 Babylonia areolata | reverse complement strand
TCGAGTGTTTGAATCTGGGTATGCATAAACAGAGTGGATCCGAAGCCGATCGTAGTGAGCGAGATGGAGTGTTGAGGTGAAGGCAGCCACAGAGATAGGAAGGGGCAGTTTTGTGAATACATTTATAACATAGAGTGCTGATCTTGTACTTTATTCGGTGTGAGACAGGGAGCCAGTGGAGATGTTGCAAAAGAGGAGTGATGTGCTCAGATCCTTTCTGAGGACGAGTCGGGCAGCAGAGTTTTGTATGCGCTGAAGGGACTGAATGGATGAAGCAGGCAAACCAGACAGTAGAGAGTTACAGTAGTCAAGGCGAGAGAGAATGAGAGAAACGGCAAGTCTAGATGTTGCGTCAGTGGACAGATATTTCCGGACGGCACTGATGCGCCGCAGTTGAAAGTAGCAGGACTGACATGCCTGACTGATAATTTTTTTGCATGGACAGTGTATTGTCAAGGACAACACCGAGGTTTCTGACTGACGTGGAAAGAGGGATGGATGCACTGCCAAGTTTGATTGTGTCAATTGTGATGGAAGACAGTTTTTGTTTAGTTCCTATGATCATTGCTTCAGTTTTGTCCGCGTTCAATTGTAACTTATTTCGAGTCATCCAGTTTTGAATGTCCAGGAAGCAGTTGGGTGTTTCTTGCAAGAGCGACAACAATTTTTCAGGGGTATCACTCTTCTGGAGTTGAGTGTCATCATCATAAGAATGATGACTGATATTATGGCTGTTGATAATTTCAGCGAGAGGAGCAGTGTACAGTGTGAAGAGCACTGGGCCTAAAACGGATCCCTGTGGGACTCCATGTTCGATTTTAACGGGTTCAGATTGGAAATGATCAACAATGACAGACTGGAATCGATTTGAACCAGTTTAGAACAGTGCCTCTGGTTGTGCCCGAGGACTTCAAAATAGATGTACTGTCACAAAGGGACAGAGGATGTAAATGTATTAGTTGAAGTCCATGGGTTGAGCCGCGTGTCAGTGTGATTCCTGTTGTCCACGATGAACCAGAAGAGGGGGAGGAGGAGGAGGAGGAATCTGCTAATAGGGTACATTCTCTATCCCCCCACCCCTCTCTCTCTCGCTCCCCCTTCCCGCCCCCCCTCCCCTCTCTCCACCGATATTCCCTCTCTCTCCCCACCTCTCTCCGTCTCTCTCTCCCTCTCTCTCTCTCCACACTCTCTCTCTCTCTCCACACTCTCTCTCTCTCTCTCCACACCCCTCTCTCTCTCCCCACCACTCTCTCCACCTCTCTCTCTCTCTCTCCACCCTCTCTCTCTCCCCACCACTCTCTCCACCTCTCTCTCTCTCCACCCTCTCTCTCTCCCCCACCTCTCTCTCCACCTTCTCGCTCTCTCTCCACCTCCCCCCCTCTCTCTCTCCCCTTTCATTCTCCTGTCTGTCGCTCGCTCACACCCCCATCCCACCCACATTCTCTGTGTACCCCCCCCCCCCCCAACCCCCCGCCCCCCTCCCTCTTTCCCCCGTCAGCGGGGAGTGAAGATGGGGCAGAAGACGTGGTCCCGAGCACAGGCCAGTCAGAGCCACACCACTGTTCTAAGGGGATCAACCCTTCAGCCATGAGCAACTTTCCCCAGGCATGGATTGCCTCCCTTATAACTTCAGCGTGCAGTCATGGTCATGTTGAGAACACAGCATTCACAGCAAGGAGAATGAAACGTGCGACACGCACGCACAAACACACACACACACACACACACACACACACACACACACACACCACACACACACACACACACACACACACACACACAACACACACACAACACACACACACACACACACACACACACACACACACACACACACACACACACAAAGGTGAAAGCATTAAACCCTTCACGCCAACATGTTCTTTGAGCGTCCGGCACTGACTAATCCGATAAAGATTATCTCCAGCCTTCAACAGTCAGCGCCACCAGGAAGACACGTGTGAGTAAGGCATGCCGCTTTTTTTTTTTTTTTTTATATGAGGACTGCTTCTGTGAACTAATCAGTGTCGCAATTATCATCAAAGGTCTGTTTCTGTGAACTAATCAGTGTCGCAATTATCATCAAAGGTCTGTTTCTGTGAACTAATCAGTGTCGCAATTATCATCAAAGGTCTGTTTCTGTGAACTAATCAGTGTCGCAATTATCATCAAAGGTCTGTTTCTGTGAACTAACCAGTGTCGCAATTATCATCAAAGGTCTGCTTCTGTGAACTAATCAGTGTCGCAATTATCATTAGAGGTCTGCTTCTGTGAACTAATCAGTGTCTTAATTATCATTAGAGGTCTGTTTCTGTAAACTAATCAATGTCAATTATCATTAGAGGTCTGTTTCTGTGAACTAATCAGTGTCGCAATTATCATCAGAGGTCTGTTTCTGTGAACTAATCAGTGTCAATTATCATTAGAGGTCTGTTTCTGTGAACTAATTAATGTCAATTATCATTAGAGGTATGTTTCTGTGAACTAATTAATGTCAATTATCAGTAGAGGTCCGTTTCTGAGAACTAATCAATGTCAATTATCATTAAAGGTCTGTTTCTGTGAACTAATTAGTGTCAAGGGCTACTCCTTTAAAAGCGGGACGGCTGTTGCAGTTCATTTACAGCAAAACTCTGATGACCCTGCTCTTCCTACAACTTTATCATTATTTAGATTATTACGTGTGTGTGTGTGTGTGTGTGTGTGTGTGTTTGTGTGTGTGTGTGTGTGTGTGTGTGTGTGTGTGTGTGTGTGTGTGTAAACGAAACAAAACGAAACGAAATTATATTTAGCCAGGAAAATGAGATAAGCAATTTACATGTTTGTTGTGTTATTTTTGTTTTGTTTTTCATCTTGCCCTGTGAAGAGACAGAGTGAGAGAGAGAGAGAGAGAGAGAGAGAGAGAGAGAGAGAGAGAGAGAGAGAATTCGAAACGAATTCGAAAAGATAGAGGGGGAGAGATTGGGGGAGAGAAAGGGGGAGAGAGTGGGGAGAGAGAGGGGGAGAGAGGGGTGAGAGAGGGGGAGGAGAGAGTGGGGAGAGAGAGGGGGAGAGAGTGGGGAGAGAGAGGGAGAGAGAGGGGACAGAGAGGGGGGAAAGAGGGGGAGGAGAGAGTGGGGAGAGAGAGGGAGAGAGAGAGAGAGAGAGAGAGAGAATTCGAAACGAAACGAACTTTCATTTTCAGTTGTCATGGTAATGAGAGAAAGAGAGAGAGAGAGAGAGAGGAGGGGGGCAGAAGACAGAAAGACAGAGAAAGACAGAAAGACAGACACAGAGAGAGAGACAGATTGACTCAGACAGACAGACAGACAGACAGAGAAAGAGATGAGACAGATAGACAGACAGGCTGGAGACGAAGGGCAATAGCACCATCTAACACACCAGGTCCATTGAAAACCCTGACATACCATCACATTCTCACAATCCAAGTCCAGAAAGAAAATGTCCATTAAATAGAACGTCAAACATTCCATCAATGAAATTAAATATCAAACTTCCTGCATAATGACTGTAAATTAAACAAATAAATAGATAAATAAATACATACATACATACATACATACAGAAATACAGAAATAAATGAAAAAATAAAACAAGAGGAAGGTACCGTACCCGCACAGACATTCTGTCGGCAAAAAGATTCTTCCAGTTCCATGAAGACATGGCTGACACCCAGTGTGGAGATTCAGGGAGATTGTTAGGACTGAACAATGAGGACGGGTGTCACGTGCACCATGTGTGTCCTCAAACCCTGACAGGGTCAACACAGGGTGGTTTGTCCTGTGGCTAAAACTGTCCTTCACACACACACGCACACCAGTGTCTTCTCCTGCTACTGGCTAGTTTTATCGAGACACGCGATTTGAATTTTGCAACGTCTTACTCGGCGAGCTTTTTTTCTAATTTTTTTTTTTTTTTTTTTTTTTTATCACACCCGTGAAAAAGGTTTCTCGTCGTATTCTCTAGGTAATTCTATCACCACATTCGAGACAAAAAGGTCTTGTTTCTTTCTCATCGGCAGGGTTGTTTTTTTTTCAACATTCACATGAGGAAAACATTCACTTGTCCAACTCAGTAGACACAGGGAGAAAAGAAGTTTTCTGTTATCTTACTCGGAAAATAATCTCTGTTCTTTCACAACATGATAGTGTGAGGAAAAGGGAGTTGTTTGCCGATTTCTAGATCCGTTATAATGAAACTGGAATCTTATCCTGGTATATGTCATGGTGATGGTTGTTGGGTTTTTTTTTTTTTTTTATTTATTTATTTTTTTTACATGCACTGATCACAGAGAACAAACAATATGCTGCGTCAGTGTGTGGTCATTCAACCGACTCTCTTTGTTTTCTTTGTATGACAACCCACAATACAGCCAGGTGACGGTGACCTGTCGACATTTCATCAGCATTGCATCTGCGCTTTAACCACATGTGCTGCGTCAGTGTCCTTATCACTGCAGCCTGGGTGTAACCTTTACCTGCACTGTTCCCCCTCACTATCTCACGTCCACATCTTTCACTGTCACTTCACTGCACTGGTTTCTTTCCAGGTCACTCTGACACCTGGTCTGGGTTGTCACTGTATCGCCGGCTCCAAACCGGGTGAATGTTCTAGACCCCCATACATACCACCACCACCCGGAATGGGGCTCTACACCCGTGTAAGAAAGACTGTTTCCTGAAAGAAGTCTGCCTTTTACCCACTGTAGAGGTGACACAATGGCCCGATGCCGACTTTTATACAGGCCGTGTTTAAACCTTGGTGTCGGTGTAAGGGAAAGGAATCACCCCCTCCTGCTTTCACTGCCCGGGCGTGACGTCTGACGTATCTCATTGCCCCGTCCTCAATCACCCCCCCCCCCCCGCCCCCTCACACACACACACACACACACAAACACAAACACGCGGGCAGAGACAAAACACAGGAAATGAACATCGTGAACACAAGGCAGGTAAAACGACACCGCCTCGGTTACCTGGCATGTCCCAAATCAACATCTC
>NC_134888.1:7645791-7663291 GCF_041734735.1 Babylonia areolata | reverse complement strand
TATCCAAAGTCTACGTTTCATTTTGTATGTTATTTTCTGCAAGTACACGGGTCCTCTTCACATAATGCAGATCAAGCCTTGCAATGTTGCACTGGACACTTCGATACAGAAGATGGAATTTTAACTCTCTCCATACGAACGGCGAAAGAGACGACGTTAACAGCGTTTCACCCCAATTACCATCATCAAAATGTTGCAAGCGGAAGGCTCTTATACTGAAGAGATGAATGTTGACAAAGAATACCACAATTCTTGACGGCGGAAGCTAAAGGTTGGGTCATTCAGACACCCACTGGACATCCGAGGGGTCTGTGTAGAGGGCCTTTCAGTCTTAAAAGCAATGGCAACCAAAGGAATTGAACAACGCCACCTCTTCCTGCTATACCAATCACTCGTCCTCAGTGTGATCGACTACGGACTTGGGCTAACAACACCGTCTCAAAGCAACCTCCTAAAATTAGAAAGAGTCCAAAATGAAGCTATGAGGCTGATCCTTGGAACAACAAAAGACACGCCCACAGAAACCATGCGATACCTGCTTGACCTTCCTTCAGTGCAGGCCAGAAACAAGTTAGAACAGGTCAAGACCTACTTCAAAGCATTAGAAAACCCTCAAAACCCACTGCATGACGCAGTCAAAGAACCAAAAGGCAGCCGCCTAGGACGAGGAAGATCATGGATGGGGCAAGCAGAAGACACAATCCAGCTAGTATGCCGACTACAAGACCTGAAAGAAACAAAAGAATGGGAGAAAAACCCCTCAACCATCTATTCAACACAGCCATTTCACCCACTCTTGGAAGACATTGTCGGGAATGGCCAGAGGGCAAAACTGATGCGGAAGTGAAACTACTCATAGAAGAAAACAGTAAAGAAGAGGACATCATCATATACACAGATGGCTCAGTCACCAAAGACCAATCCGGTTGGGGATTTACTGCGAAAGAAAATGGAAAAACACTTAGGGAAGAGAATGCTGCCTTCAAAGTCACAACCTCCAGCCTAACGATGGAAGTTGAAGCTGCGACACATGCCCTCCAGTGGCTATCGTCCATCCATACGCCCGGAAACCAACATGCCATGATTCTAACCGACTCAATGAACCTCATACAGAAAATTGAAAACGGAATGGGAAGCCCAGAGTGGCATAAGGCAATGCGCAACTTTCAGATAAAAAAACTCACATGGTCATACTGCCCGGGACATGCAGGTGTTGAGGGAAATGAGCGAGCTGACAGACTTGCTGGTAACGCAACACCAACGAGCGGCCTACATCTAGGAAAATCGGAAATCCTCAGAAAAATCAAAGAATACCAAAAAGAACAGGTACAAGGCCATCACACCATCGATCGCCTCAAAGAAATAAAAGCAGAGAGAGGGAGCGGCCGCAAGTCTAACATGAAAGGTAGAGCACGATGCTTTGCAAATCAAACAAATATCGGCATCATTTCCAAACCAACATTGCGCAAATTTCTTCAAAACGGAACAGAGTCTCTGTGGGCCTTTCCAAATACAATAGACTGAGCAACACACTAGACGCCACGTTTTTGGCATCAGAGATCTTTTCCCATCCCTCTTGCGGCCAGTCAGTGGCAGCCTCTGTGCGTGTGTGTTTGTGTGGATGTGTGGGTCTGTGCTTTTGAGTGCGTTTGTGAATGCGCGAGAGTGTAAGTGTACACAAGTGTCAGGAGAGATCTGTGTACGTGTGTGTGTGTGTGTGTGTGTGTGTGTGTGTGTGTGTGTGTGAGGAGGTGGGAGTGCGGGGGGAGGTGGGGTAGAGGATGAGGTATGTGAGTATATGCATGCCTACACTGTGGGAGCAACAGGATATTGGAACGTATATATATATATATATATGTGTGTGTGTGTGTGTGTGTGTGTGTGTATCTTTGTATATATGTGTGTGGGGTTGGGGGTGGGAGATATGGGCGTATGTGTGTGTGCTTGTACAAGTAAGTGTTCATCTCTGTGAGTGTGTGGAGGAGGGGGGTAGAGGAGCGTAGACTAGAAATGAGTGTGTGGAGGAGGGGGGTAGAGGAGGTGCAAGGTAATGTGTGTGTGTGTGTGTGTGTGTGTTGGAGCTCATGTACGTTTATATGTATTTGACTGTGCTTTCATATCTGTGAAACTGCATGTTTGGTGGATTTCTGTTGTGCATGTGTGGGTGTGTGTGTGAATGTGTGTCTTCATGTTTTACATTTATTCGCTTATTTATCACCATTGTTGTCTTATTTATTTATTTATTTATTTTATTTTTTATTTTATTTTATTTATTTTTTTATTTTTTTATTATTTTATTTTTTTATTTATTTATTTATTTATTTTAAAAAAAATCATTTTATTAGTATTACTATTATTATTACAACTACCTTTTTCTATATTATAATTATTATTAATTTATTTATTTATCTATGTAAGCTTATCTATTATTTATTCCCCTGTTGTTGTTTTTTTTTGTTGTTGTTTTTTTGTTTTTCTCAAGGCCTGACTAAGCGCGTTGGGTTACGCTGCTGGTCAGGCATCTGCTTGGCAGATGTGGTGTAGCGTATATGGTTTGTCCGAACGCAGTGACGCCTCCTTGAGCAACTGAAACTGAAACTGTGTAGAGGAGAAGAGAGGACTGGCCGTACTGAGTGAGTTAACCATCATCTTACCTTAATGATTATGATAATGCTAATTGTGTTCTTGGTTTTGCTGTTTTAGGAAATCCCCCATGCCCCTACAGGGATCAAAAGGTTGATTCTCTTTGATTGTGGACTCTGTGTTGTGATCGCTGGTTGGGGTCCATGTTACGTTGTGCTGTGTGTGGTGGTCTGCTGGACCCGTGGACACGTTACGTCAGTCACGAAAACAGGGAGGGTCTTTCTGTTGACGATGTATACAGGGGGCTGGTGAGGGAGGGATAGGATGGAGGTGATGGTGGTGGAGGAGGAGACAGAGACAGACAGACAGACAGAAAGAAAGAGAGACAGTACAGAGACAGTGCCTGAATCCCCTTCATGTGTATATGTACGCAGAAGATCAAATACGCACGTTAAAGATCCTGCAATCCATGTCAGGGTTCGGTGGGTTATGGAATCAAGAACATACCCAGCATTCACACCCCCCGAAAACGGAGTATGGCTGCCTACACGGCGGGGTAAATAAACAAAACGGTCATACACGTAAAATGGTAAATGTTACATGTTTGTCTGAGTGTGTATGTGTGCGTGCCTGAAATCTGATTGAATGACACAGGAAAAGAATGAGGAGAGCTCATTGGCAGCCATCAGTCAGCTCTACCCAGGTAGGCATCCTGTTGTGCAAATGACTCCGTGTTTGTAAAGCGCTAAGAGCTTGGTCTCCGACAGAGGATAGGCGCTATGTAGGTACCCGTATCAATCAGTCAAAACAGGGAGACAGACAGGTACAGAGAGAGATAAACAGACAGATTCAAACAGAAACATAGAGAGGAACAGAAAGAGGCATAGACAGACAGACAGACAGAGACAAAGAGAAACAGAGAGAGACACACAAAGAGAGAAACAGACACACAGACAAGTAGAGACAGAGAGAGAAACAGAGAAAGACATAGAGAGAGAAACAGAGAGACAGAGACAGACAAACATGTAGAGACAGAGAGACAGACAGGGACAGAGAGAAACAGAGAGACAGAGACAGACAATTATATAGAGACAGACAGAGACAGACAAACATATAGAGACAGAGAGACAGACAGGGACAGAGAGAAACAGAGAGGCAGAGACAGACAGAGAGACTGAGCTAGAAAAAAAAAGAGAGAGACAGAGAGCAGATAGATAGGGGTCCCTCTAGAGAGAGACAGAGACAGACAGACAGATACACACACACACACACACACACACAGAGTTGCTGCCATCGATGGCTCATTCCCCACCATCCCTCTACCTCCTTCATAACAGGTGGACATCTCCCCCACCCACCCACCCACACACACACACACACACACAACACACACACAGTTGTTTCCGATCAGCCTCCCGTAGTGAACTAAACAAAACGATCCAGCAGCCACGCCTGTTGGCACAACTAATCTGTGTGGCTGATTTAAAAAAATACAAGAGAGGCAAGGCCTTCAAGACTCACTTGTGATAAATTAAGTCCCCTAGCATTAATCACAGAGTAATTTCCCTTTTTTTTTTTTTTAACTATCTGCACCAAAAACGTTTGCAAAAAATAAATAAAAATTCCATGCTTAGCAAAAGAAGTTCCCGTTTGAACAAAAAAATGATAATAATGACTGCTCTTGTTGTTGTGTCAGAATATGAGATCAAAGTGCCAAGTTTAGAGAATACAAAAAATATAAAATATAACAGTAAATGCAGTTTGCACATAATTAGGCTTCTTTTTTTAATTTTTTTGTGCCCATCCCAGAGGTGCAATATTGTTTTAAACAAGATGATTGGAAAGACTGAATTTTTCCTATTTTTATGCCTAATTTGGTGTCAACTGACAAAGTATTTGCAGAGAAAATGTCAATGTTAAAGTTTACCACGGACACACACACACACACAGACAACCGAACACCGGGTTAAAACATAGACTCACTTTGTTTACAAAAGTGAGTCAAAAACTCCAGGTGACGCCATTTCCCTCTTCAAATCAATGTGTGCACTTCGTAAAATTGACAGCTTCCATGAGAGTGGTTAATGTGTGTGTGTGTGTGTGTGGGTGTGGGGAGGAATGGGGGGGGGTGTCCACCTGTTGTGAAGGAGGTAGAAGGATGGTGGGGAATGAACCATCGATGGCAGCAACTGTGTGTGTGTGTGTGTGATGTGTGTGTGATGTATGTGTGGGTGTGTGTGTGTGTGTGTGTGACTCTCTCGCTCACTCTCTCTCTCTCTCTGCCCCTCCTCTGGGCCCCCTCTCTCGCTCAGTCTCTCCCTCCCTCCCTTCCCCTCTCTCGCTCACTCTCTTTCACTCGCCCTCTCCCCCCAACCCCCCCCCTCTCTCTCAATATCTCGCTCTAATGCCCCCCTCTCTCTCTCCCTCTCTTTCTCTCCCCCCCCCCTCCCCCGCCACTCTTCACCCCATATCTGTGTTGAGTGTGCGAGCACATGTCTATGTGTGATCGTGTGTGTGTGTATATACAGATCCAGGATAAATCTATTTCCGAAATACAGCATGAAAAGGATTTCACTCGTATGATCACTACCCCACCCACACCACCATTACTCTCCCCACCCCCCACCCCCACCCCCACCACCCACACCCCATATTCTATCTATTGAAAGTGTTCTACCCAAAGTCTTTTGTATCGATCATCTGGTGCCAGTTTTTCTGCAGTTGCGGGGGTCGATGAGAATGATAGTGGGTGTGTGACTCTTTATATACATACATTTTTTTTCCTTTCTATTTTCTACAGTTATCACACACAGACACACACAGACACAGACAGACACACACACACACACACACACACACACACACACACACACATACACACGCACACACACCTGTCACAAAACAACCTCGCCCCCCCCGCCCCGCCCCCCCGCCACACACACACAGAGATATACCTGTCACAAATCAACCTCCCCTCCACACACACAGATATACCTGTCACAAAACAACCCCCTCCACACACACAGATATACCTGTCACAAACAACCTCCCTCCCACACACACAGATACACCTGTCATCAAACAACCTCCCCTCCACACACACACAGATACACCTGTCACAAACAACCTCCCCTCCACACACACACACAGATATACCTGTCACAAAACAACCCCCTCCACACACACAAACAGATATACCTGTCACAAACAACCTCCCCTCCACACACACACACACACATACAGATACACCTGCCACAACCCCCCCCCCCACACACACACAGATATACCTGTCACAAATCAACCTCCCCCCCCCCCCACACACACACACATACAGATACACCTGCCACAACCCCCCCCCCCCCCCACACACACACACAGATACACCTGTCACAAAACAACCCCCCCCCCCCCCACACACACACACAGATATACCTGTCACAAATCAACCTCCCCCCCACACACACACACACACATACAGATACACCTGCCACAACCCCCCCCCCACACACACACACACAGATATACCTGTCACAAACAACCTCCCCTCCACACACACAGATATACCTGTCATAAAACAACCTCCCCTCCACACATACACAGATAATACACACACACACACACCTATCACAAAACAACCCCCCCCCCACACACACACACACACAGATACACCTGTCACAAACAACCTCCCTTTCACACACACAGATATACCTGTCACAAACAACCTCCCTTTCACACACACAGATATACCTGTCACAAACAACCTCCCTTCCACAAACACAGAGATATACCTGTCACAAACAACCTCCCTTTCACACACACAGATATACCTGTCACAAACAACCTCCCTTTCACACACACAGATATACCTGTCACAAACAACCTCCCTTCCACAAACACAGAGATATACCTGTCACAAACAACTTCCCTTCCACACACACAGATATACCTGTCACAAACAACCTCCCTTCCACAAACACAGAGATATACCTGTCACAAACAACCTCCCCTCCACACACACACAGATATACCTGTCACAAACAACCTCCCCTCCACACACACAGAGATATACCTGTCACAAACAACCTCCCCTCCACACACACACAGAGATATACCTGTCACAAACAACCTCCCCTCCACACACACACACAGAGTACAGATACACCGGTCACACACACACAGTACAAATACACCGGTCACACACACACAGTACAGATACACCGGTCACACACACACACAGTACAGATACACCTGTCACAACAACCTCCCCTCCACATACACACACAGTACAGATACACCTGTCACACACACACAGTACAGATACACCTGTCACACACACAGTACAGATACACCTGTCACAAACAACCTCACCTCCACACACACACAGTACAGATACACCTGTCACACACACACAGTACAGATACACCTGTCACACACACAGTACAGATACACCTGTCACAAACAACCTCACCTCCACAGACACACACACAGTACAGATATACCTGCCACAAACAACCTCCCCTCCACACACACACACAGTACAGATACACCTGTCACACACACAGTACTGATACACCTGTCACACACACACAGTACAGATACACCTGTCACAAACAACCTCACCTCCACACACACACAGTACAGATACACCTGTCACACACACAGTACAGATACACCTGTCACAAACAACCTCACCTCCACACACACACAGTACAGATACACCTGTCACACACACACACAGTACAGATATACCTGTCACAAAACAACCTCCCTCCACACACACACAGATACACCTGTCACAAACAACCTCCCCTCCACACACACAGTACAGATACACCTGTCACACACACCCAGGGAACGCCTGGCAGCCTTACCGCCTCAGTGTGTGCAGGTGTCAGTGCAGCGCTGTAGTCCAGGGACTGTCGGCCTGTCATGGCGTGGTTCACCGCCCCCTCCCTCCCCCAGGCCCCCTCACCCCCCACCCACACCTCGGGGCTGCCCCCTCCTCCCCCTGCCCACCCTTTCTTGGTGCCCCCCCTGGCCAGACTGTGCCCCCGGCATGGTTCCTGCTCCACATGACAGCTGACGTCCAGCCTGGAAGAGCAACAGGCAGGGGGGACTTTCTGGAGGCTGGTGTTGCAGGCAGGCAGACACCCCCTCTCCCTGGTGAAGTCACCGCTGTCCGGGTCAACGTCCAGGGTGAGGTCAGGGGGCAGACCACTGTCCACACTCAGCAGACTGAGGCTCGTGCAGCCCGTGGATAGACGTCGCCCCGCCATGGAGTTGTTGACAGCGCCCTCCCTCTGACACCACACGTCTGTCTGACACACTCCTCTGTCGCTGGACAGGAGGGGGTTGTGTTGAGTGTGAGTGTGGAGGTGTCTGTCTTGTGCGTGGGTGTGGGGGGCTTTGTTTTGAGTGTGGGTGTGGAGGGACCTGTCCAGAGAATGACTCTGAACACCTCTAGGGTCCAGGAGTTCAGGGCTGGATGTAGCTGGGAATCTGACAACAGGATCTCCGTTGCTCTGAAGGTGTTGGGTGCCCAGGTGGTGCGGGCCTGACGTGGACCTCACTGTCTCCGCACAACAAGGAGCAGGAGGACGGGAAGGAAGGCGGGTAGGGGCAGCCTGGATGCTGTCACAACCCTGGGGTGTGTCCACAGCAGACTCCGCACCCACACACCTCCTGTGGGTCACCTGTGTCCTGCCCAGGTCATGGTCGTTCCCTGCAGAGGAGGTGGTTTCACCGGGGAGCTTCCAGTCCTGAGGCACAGCGACACAGTCACTCATCCTCCTGCTGATCCCGTCACTCAGGCACTGCTCCACTCTGGGGGGTCTTCCCTTAGGAAGACGGGCACCAGTAGGGGCTCGGTGATCACGTGCCATGTTTTCAAAGGATGGCAGATTGGACACGCTTGTCTCACGGTCTGGAAGACAGAGGTCGGAGTTGTGAAGGTGTGACGTGGGTTTCATGAAGGACTGGCTATCAGCACAGTTCACGCTATGTTGGACTTTCCCGGGGCGGGTGTGTGTGCAGCTGTCATGCCCCGGGTCCCGGCAGACTGACGGACGTGAGGAGGACGTGTGGCGAGGAGACCTGCCGGCCCGGGACCCGGACCTCAGGGAGCAGGGAGCGTCCCCCGCCACACGGCACCCCGGACACCTTCCTCCACATGGGGCTGCACCTCTCCGGCAACACGGCCCCGTGTGACGTCGTTTTGTGTCCGTACTGACGTCACGGTGACCTGACTGACCGCTGTGAGGACGGGGTTGAGGTCTGATGATGTCACCAGGGTCTCCCTCAGGGTGACGCTGACCTGGCTTCATGAGAATCACGTCACGCCAAGAACTACACACGTCGGAGAACGGTTCAGAACGGAACAGACAGACGGGACTAGATCCGTCATTATGTGACCCCCACACCGTGTCCTGCACGTGCCGGAAAGAGGTGAGGTCAAGGCCGGGTCGTCCGGCCATGACCCTGTTGACGGCGCCGTCCCTGTCGCGGTCCGGGGCCTGGGGGAGCGGCAGTAAGTCCAGGGACGGGAGGCGGGTCATCACGTGGTTCACCGCCCCCTCCCGCCCGCTGTCCACGCTCCAGTCTGTCTCCCCGGGCAGACCCATGTTGAAGCACATGGCGGGCAGGCAGCACGTCACGCCACGTCACAGCACGGGGGGGTGAGGGTGGGGCTGTCTCCTGGCACTGACGTCACGGGGAATGACTCATAGCACTGACGTTACTTACGACAAAAGGCGTCTCTCCTGGCGCAGTTGGTGAACATTGGTCGTCAACAGAAGCCAGTGAGAAAAACCCAGAGTTCGCACTTGATCACCATCCCATGCTGACTACTGCTCTGTGAAATCTGGGGTGCCAAGTGTTCCATTTTTTCACAGCTGAACCAACAAGCTGGAATTTATCTCAAAGAAGGTATCTCTCTGTGACAGAACAAGTGCACAAAATCACTGCTCCATTTGGCGGCTTCATCCGTGTTTTGTTCGATGCAGATAACCATTTACAGTAAACACCGCCATCTATTGGACAGACATGCTTGTTGGTCTCAGGACAGCGTTACAGTTTCCATTTCTGTGGAAGATTCCTGACTGAACCAGTCGTGTCCTGGCCACACTGTTGACAGTCAGAATATCTTCCGGAGTGACAGCGGTAAACCATTAGTTTGCTCTCACAAGGAATCTTTCATCACATCGTGCAGCAAAAGAGGCGGCGTGATTCTTTCGAACGCTCCATGCCAAATACTGACAGTCCTCAGCCATGGCTTCTATAGGTTAAAGTGCTAACCGTTTCTGCATCACCATATTCAGATACAAGGTAACTGTAAACACTCACTGGTCAAGGGAATAACCAATGATGGCGTCGGTATTGTGAAGTGTTTTCCATCGTCCTCAGCTCTCCAGAATCTCCACACAGGAAGCAGCTGAAGCTGACCTAGTCTGTCTGCAGACAATCAGGAGAATGCAAAGTGCACCACTTCTAGTCTGTCTGAAGACAATCAGGAGAATGCAAAGTGCACCACTTCTAGTCTGTCTAAAGACAATCAGGAGAATGCAAAGTGCACCACTTCTAGTCTGTCTGCAGACAATCAGGACAATGCAAAGTGCACCACTTCTAGTCTGTCTAAAGACAATCAGGAGAATGCAAAGTGCACCACTTCTAGTCTGTCTAAAGACAATCAGGAGAATGCAAAGTGCACCACTTCTAGTCTGTCTGCAGACAATCAGGACAATGCAAAGTGCACCACTTCTAGTCTGTCTAAAGACAATCAGGAGAATGCAAAGTGCACCACTCCTAGTCTGTCTGCAGACAATCAGGAGAATGCAAAGTGCACCACTCCTAGTCTGTCTAAAGACAATCAGGACAATGCAAAGTGCACCACTCCTAGTCTGTCTGCAGACAATCAGGAGAATGCAAAGTGCACCACTTCTAGTCTGTCTGAAGACAATCAGGACAATGCAAAGTGCACCACTCCTAGTCTGTCTGAAGACAATCAGGACAATGCAAAGTGCACCACTTCTAGAGACAATCAGGACAATGCAAAGTGCACCACTTCTAGTCTGTCTGCAGACAATCAGGAGAATGCAAAGTGCACCACTCCTAGTCTGTCTGAAGACAATCAGGACACTGCAAAGTGCACCACTTCACTCACAATGACAGATCTTTCTTGCTCACTCCACCACCTCCCACAAAGAAGACACATGTCAGCTGACGTTTTTCTCTACGTACGTTCAAAGCTCTCACAGGACACAACAGCCGTCAGTCTATCCTGCATAACATGGCCCCACAAACGTCACAACGCCACAACTGACCACCACAACTGACCATCACAACTACCCACAACAAGTGCCCACCACAAATGACCACCACAACTGACCATCACCACTGACCACTACCACTGCCCACACGTTCAATCCATGCAAGCCAAAGTCACGACGCAGAAGCAAGCAAGGACATTGATCTTTGTCTCTGACCCTCTTCCCCTCTCCCCCTCCTCACCCTAGGCCGATAAAGAGGGGAGGGGGAGGGGGGGAGGTCAGTGGCATTGCTACAGCTTGACCTCTGACGTGGTGGACAGGAGACTGGCTGACCAGCAGGTAGTGGGAAGCTGCGCACAGGGAGAGGGAGGGGTGTGGCGGGGCGGGGGGGAGGGGAGGGGGAGGGGGGGGGGGGGGGGGGGGAGCCTGAGAACGGACTGCAGGGAAGGTGGACACTGGTCAGCTCTTTTAGTCACAGGGAGGGGCGGGGTGATGGGCAGGTATGTGGGAAGTATGGGGGAGAGGGGTGGGGGATGATGTGCTCTACTACAGCATCGGGGTCTGCTGGGGGTGTTTTAGATACTGCATCCTTCCTTCTTCCTTCTTTCCTTCCTTCCTTCCGATGACAGACGTCACGGGCCAACAGCTGATTGGCTACTAGGGGTGACTGTTTTTACATCCGCTACCCCCTGCCTGGTCGTTTGAGAGAGAGGGAAATAGATGAAGGCAAAGAGAGGGAGAGAGAAGGAGACAGGGAATGATGAGTAGAAGGAGAAGTTAGGACGACAATAATAAAAGGAAAAACGGAACATCAAATGAATGAATGAATGAAAGGAAGAAGGAGAACACAATCACCTTGATGAGAGAGGGAGAGAGATTGGGGACAGACAGACAGACAGACGGACAGACATACGCAGACAAACGGTGAGACAGTGATACAGACACAAACAGACAGAGGTCGGGAGAAACAGGAGGGCAGGAGAGAGACCGGCAAAAACCAAAAGAAATACATAAAGACACAGACAGACAGAGACAAAGAGAGACAGACAGCAGCACACACAGAGGACATAGACATACAGACAGTAGCACACACAGAGGACATAGACATACAGACAGTAGCACACACACACACAGACAAAGAGAGACAGACAACAGCACACACAGAGAAAGAAGCAGACAGATCCGAGACAGAACGACATGGACAGAGACAGAACGACATGGACAGAGACAGAACGACATGGAGAGAGACAGAACGAGACAGAGACAGAACGACACGGACAGAGACAGAACGACATGGACAGAGACAGAACGACATGGACAGAGACAGAACGAGACAGAGACAGAACGACATGGACAGAGACAGAACGACATGGACAGAGACGTAGACAGAGACAGAACGACATGGACAGAGACGTAGACAGAGACAGAACGACATGGACAGAGAGAGAACGACACGGACAGAGACAGAACAACATGGACAGAGACAGAACGACACGGACAGAGACAGAACAACATGGACAGAGACAGAACGACATGGACAGAGACAGAACGACATGGACAGAGACATGGACAGAGACAGAACAACATGGACAGAGACAGAACGACATGGACAGAGACATGGACAGAGACAGAACGACACGGACAGAGACAGAACGACATGGACAGAGACAGAACGACATGGACAGAGGACAGAGACAGAACGACACGGACAGAGACAGAACGACATGGACAGAGACATGGACAGAGACAGAACGACACGGACAGAGACAGAACGACACGGACAGAGACAGAACGACATGGACAGAGACATGGACAGAGACAGAACGACATGGACAGAGATATGGACAGAGACAGAACGACACGGACAGAGACAGAACGACATGGACAGAGAAAGAACGACACGGACAGAGACAGAACGACACGGACAGAGACACGGACAGAGACAGAACAACATGGACAGAGACAGAACAACATGGACAGAGATACGGACAGAGACAGAACGACATGGACAGAGACACGGACAGAGACAGAACGACACGGACAGAGACACGGACAGAGACAGAACGACATGGACAGAGACAGAACGACACGGACAGAGACAGAACGACATGGACAGAGACAGAACGACACGGACAGAGACAGAACGACATGGACAGAGACATGGACAGAGACAGAACGACATGGACAGAGACAGAACGACATGGACAGAGATATGGACAGAGACAGAACGACTTGGACAGAGACAAGGACAGAGACAGAACGACATGGACAGAGACAGAACGACATGGACAGAGACAAGGACAGAGACAGAACGACATGGACAGAGACAGAACGACACGGACAGAGACAAGGACAGAGACAGAACGACATGGACAGAGACAGAACGACATGGACAGAGACAAGGACAGAGACAGAACGACATGGACAGAGACAGAACGACACGGACAGAGACAAGGACAGAGACAGAACGACACGGACAGAGACAGAACGACATGGACAGAGACAGAACGACACGGACAGAGACAAGGACAGAGACAGAACGACATGGACAGAGACAGAACGACATGGACAGAGACACGGACAGAGACAGAACGACACGGACAGAGACATGGACAGAGACAGAACGACATGGACAGAGACAGAACGACATGGACAGAGACATGGACAGAGACAGAACGACATGGACAGAGACATGGACAGAGACAGAACGACATGGACAGAGACAGAACGACACGGACAGAGACATGGACAGAGACAGAACGACACGGACAGAGACAGAACGACATGGACAGAGACAGAACGACATGGACAGAGACGTAGACAGAGACAGAACGATACGGACAGAGACAGAACGACATGGACAGAGACAGAACAACATGGACAGAGACGTAGACAGAGACAGAACGACACGGACAGAGACAGAACGACATGGACAGAGACATGGACAGAGACAGAACGACATGGACAGAGACGTAGACAGAGACAGAACGACACGGACAGAGACAGAACGACATGGACAGAGACAGAACGATACGGACAGAGACAGAACGACATGGACAGAGACGTAGACAGAGACAGAACGACATGGACAGAGATATGGACAGAGACAGAACAACATGGACAGAGACAGAACGCCATGGACAGAGACATAGACAGAGACAGAACGACATGGACAGAGCCAGAACGACATGGACAGAGACAGAACGACATGGACAGAGATATGGACAGAGACAGAACCACATGGACAGAGATATGGACAGAGACAGAACGACATGGACAGAGACAGAACGACACGGACAGAGACAGAACGACATGGACAGAGACAGACAGAGACAGAACGACACGGACAGAGACAGAACGACATGGACAGAGACAGAACGACATAGACAGAGATATGGACAGAGACAGAACGACATGGACAGAGACAGAATGGACAGAGACAGAACGACATGGACAGAGACAGAACGACACGGACAGAGACAGAACGACATGGACAGAGATATGGACAGAGACAGAACGACATGGACAGACAGGACCAAGAACTGTATGAAGGAATCCGCAACAAGACACACAGGTATTGCAACACCGGCACCATCACTGACTTCATCAACACTTGATAACGATGGATTTACCACCACACACACACACAAACGCACACACACACACACACACACACACACACACACACACACACACACTCGCACACACACACACACACACACTCGCACACACACAGCGAGAGAGGAGAAGGGGGTGGGGTGTGGGGGGTAGGAATGCAGACAATCCTGGGATCCAATCATTGTCCAGCTCAAAGTGGACAAAATCATCCCACATCAGATTTGCCCACTGGCGATGGTTGAAAAATTCGTATGTATTGTATGTATTGTGTAACTCTTGAAGAGACCTTGGCCATCGTTTTAACTCTTTCCATACGAACGGCGAAAGAAACGACGTTAACAGCGTTTCACCCCAATTACCATCATCAAAATATTGCAAGCGGAAGCCTCTTATACTGAAGACGTGAATGTTGACAAAGAATACAACAATTCTAACGACGGAAGCTAAAGGTTGGGTCATTCAGACACCCACTGGACATCCGAGAGGTCTGTGTAGAGGAGAAGAGAGGACTGGCCGTACTGAGTGAGTTAAAATATATGTGTACTACAACCATAACAGAGATAAAAGAGACGATAGAAGTGTGAAGAGAGGGGGATAAAGACAGGCAGACAGGCACACTGACATAGAAAGACAGGAAGACAGACATAGAAAGACAGACAGGGAGAGACAGAGAATCAGAGAGAGTCCATGAAACAAGAGACAGAGACAGATATACCGACAGACTGTATAGGTTGTGTGTGCCTCTGTGTCTGTCTGTCTGTCTCTGTGTCTGTGTTTGTGCGCATGCATATGCGCGCCAGTGTGTGTCTGGGTCTCCATTCGTGTCCATGCCATGTCTCTGTGGGTGCCTCCTGAGTGCCCCGAAAGAGAGTTCGTCAAACCCAAGCTACACCCTGACTGATCTCTTTTCTCAGACTGTTGTGACTCGACACGATATCACTTCAGCCTGGATACAGTTTCCATGATCGCCTGTTCTACAACACACAAACATGGCCAGTTGACAAGACAACTCCAACAACATGCAAACCTAAACACAAACAAGAGAGGCAAGGCCTTCAAGACTCACTTGTGATACACTTTAAAAAAAAATCCAGGCTTTTTATGTATTGAGTATAATTTCAAAATGTAATGTTTAAGATGAGAAAGATCAGTTTAAAGCAAATTAAGTCCCCTAGCATTAATTACAGAGTAATTTCCCTTTTTTTACTATCTGCACCAAAACGTTTGCAAAATAAATAAAACTTCCATGCTTAGCAAAAGAAGTTCCTGTTTGAACAAAAAAAAAAAATGATAATAATGACTGCTCTTGTTGTTGGATCAGAATATTAGATCAAAGTGCTAAGTTTAGAGAATACAAAAAATACAAATGTAACAGTAAATGCAGTTTGCATATAATTAAGCTTCATTTTTTTTGTGTGCCCATCCCAGAGGTGCAATACTGTTTTAAACAAGATGACTGGGAAGAACTGAATTTTTCCTATTTTCATGCCTAATTTGGTGTCAGCTGACAAAGTATTTGCAGAGAAAATGTCAATGTTAAAGTTTACCACGGACACACACACACACACACACACACACACACACAGAGAGACAACCGAACACCGGGTTAAAACATAGACTCACTTAGTTTACACAAGTGAGTCAAAAACCCGGGGGGTCAAATTACCAGGGCTGGGAGGCCGGCAGTTTCAACCACCTCGCCCCCTCCTGGCTTCCCAACCAAGATGGCGAAAGCAGCGGGCAGGGAGTTAATCCAGCGGCTCAGCCGGCTTTTTCTGTGGGAGTGATCGGCCTTTAGTGCTGCTAGCGCCCCCTGTTTTTCTCTCAGCCAGCATCCATTTCGTCAGCACCACTGTGGGAGGTGTGGGCAGTGGGGGGTTGGTGTTGTGACAGTGGTTTGTCTGTCTGTCTGTCTGCCCGTCTGTCTGTACATGTGTCTGTCTGTCTGTTCATCTGTCTGTCATTCTGTCCCACTCTCTGTCTCTCAGTGTCTCTTTCTCTCACTCCCTTCCTCTCTATCTCTCTCTCTCTTCGAGTCCTACTCAATCCCTCTCTCTCTCATTATCTTTCACTCACACACACACTTACACACTCTCTCTCTCACGCACACAAACACATAAGTATCCACATATCAGCACCATCAGCTCTCTCTCTACTCTCTCTCTCTCTTTGCCAGTCACCCTCTCAGCCTCTCTCCATCTCTCTCACAACCCTCTGTCTCGCTCTCCACCTCTCCTCCCCTCCCTCTCTCTCTCTTTACCTCACCACCTATCACCCTCACAGTCTCTCTCTCTCTCACTCACTTTCTCTACCTCGCCCCCCCCCCTCCACCACCACCCCCGGCCCCTCTCTCTCCCTGTGACTCAACCCCTCAACCTCAGGGATCAGAGATAAACCCACGTACATTACTCCAGGGTCTGGTTGCTGTCCACGTCACCTGGCCGGGGAGACCCCGCTTTCTCTTCACTTCAACCGGGAACACGTTCATTTACTGAAGCTCTGAGAAAAAAACAACTATTAATAAACAAGTTTCAGCAGCCAGCTCAAGACTGACATGGTTTCCCGTCGAAGCTACCCTTCTTTTTTTCAAGAGACGATGCAATGAGAATGTGTGCAAAGCACGCGTCTTTTTACACAGTTTTGTTTTCGGACCATTTACATGCAGATGGACAAGGGTTTGAACCACATAAGGACACCACCCCACCCAACCCCAGTTCCTTTACCACACGCCGGTCGATGTGTGCCCGGTGTCCTGTAACGTGAGTAAACAGCCATGGCTGTGGTGTATTGACCCAGGGAGCAGGTCGCTGCTCACGTGCACACTGAGTCGGTGGTTTTAGGCATCTCGGCTGTGCGGGAAACGTTTCGTGCAGATTATCTACAGGTACAAGTTGTAATGCAGTTAGCGAAATTATCCCTTGGTTTGAGCGAGTGTGTGTACACACACACACACACGCACACACACACACGTGAGGGAAACAGACAGTAGACAGGCAGGCAGGCAGGCAGAGAGAGAGAGAGAGGCGGGCAGATAG
>NC_134888.1:7628291-7638291 GCF_041734735.1 Babylonia areolata | reverse complement strand
CATTCTGTTACAGCTGTGTTTCAAAGTTCAGAATCAGTCACCAAAGACACAGTTATAATTCAAACCTTACAGTTACATTCTGTTACAGATGTGTTTCAAAGTTCAGACTCAGTCACCAAAGACACAGTTACAATTCAAACCTTACAGTTACATTCTGTTACAGATGTGTTTCAAAGTTCAGACTCAGTCACCATGGACACAGTTACAATTCAAACCAAACAGCTACGTGTCAGCGCTGGTCCCACCATACAACTAGGTTTCCCTGCACTCTCAGTGAACGTAGCAAGGCAATGGACAGAGACCAGAAGGCAGAGCTAGGACACAATGGGAACTACAATACAATGGTCTCTGGTCCTCACAAGGGGGCACAGGGGGAAAGGAGGGGGAAGGGGGTGGTGGTCAAGTGAAACACATGACTTACGAGCACCCAGACACCACCAATCATGCTGACGGCTGTAAAATGGCAAGATAGATGCAAAAACCACAGCCAAAAAAAAACCAGACAGAACCTTACGGCAAGATTAGATATGACGCCAACAGATAGAACTTACAGCTTACGGCAAAACATGACGCCAACAGATAGAACTTACAGCTTACGGCAAAACATGACGCCAACAGATAGAACTTACAGCTTACGGCAAAAAATGATGTCAACAGATAGAACTTACAGCTTACGGCAAAACATGACGCCAACAGATAGAACTTACAGCTTACGGCAAAACATGACGCCAACAGATAGAACTTACAACTTACGGCAAAACATGACGCCAACAGATAGAACTTACAGCTTACGGCAAAACATGACGCCAACAGATAGAACTTACAGCTTACGGCAAAACATGACGCCAACAGATAGAACTTACAACTTACGGCAAAACATGACGCCAACAGATAGAACTTACAGCTTACGGCAAAACATGACGCCAACAGATAGAACTTACAGCTTACAGCAAAAAATGATGTCAACAGATAGAACTTACAGCTTACGGCAAAACATGACGCAAACAGATAGAACTTACAGCTTACGGCAAAACATGTCGCCAACAGATAGAACTTACAGCTTACAGCAAAACATGACACCAACAGATAGAACTTACAGCTTATGGCAAAACATGTCGCCAACAGATAGAACTTACAGCTTACAGCAAAACATGACACCAACAGAACTTACAGCTTACGGCAAAACATGACGCCAACAGATAGAACTTACAGCTTACAGCAAAACATGTCGCCAACAGATAGAACTTACAGCTTACGGCAAAACATGTCGCCAACAGATAGAACTTACAGCTTACGGCAAAACATGACGCCAACAGATAGAACTTGACGCCAACAGATAGAACTTACAGCTTACGGCAAAACATGACGCCAACAGATAGAACTTACAGCTTACGGCAAAACATGACGCCAACAGATAGAACTTACAGCTTACAGCAAAACATGACGCCAACAGATAGAACTTACAGCTTACGGCAAAACATGACGCCAACAGATAGAACTTACAGCTTACGGCAAAACATGACGCCAACAGATAGAACTTACAGTTTACGGCAAAACATGACGCCAACAGATAGAACTTACAGCTTACAGCAAAACATGACGCCAACAGATAGAACTTACAGCTTTCGGCAAAACATGACACCAACAGATAGAACTTACAGCTTAAGGCAAAACTTGACGCCAACAGATAGAACTTACAGCTTACGGCAAAACATGACGCCAACAGATAGAACTTACAACTTACGGCAAAACATGACGCCAAGAGATAGAACTTACAGCTTACGGCAAAACATGACGCCAACAGATAGAACTTGACGCCAACAGATAGAACTTACAACTTACAGCAAAACATGACGCCAACAGTTAGAACTTACAGCTTACGGCAAAATATGACTCCAACAGATAGAACTTACAGCTTACGGCAAAACATGACGCCAACAGTTAGAACTTACAGCTTACAGCAAAAAATGATGTCAACAGATAGAACTTACAGCTTACGGCAAAACATGACGCAAACAGATAGAACTTACAGCTTACGGCAAAACATGTCGCCAACAGATAGAACTTACAGCTTACAGCAAAACATGACACCAACAGATAGAACTTACAGCTTACGGCAAAACATGTCGCCAACAGATAGAACTTACAGCTTACAGCAAAACATGACACCAACAGAACTTACAGCTTACGGCAAAACATGACGCCAACAGATAGAACTTACAGCTTACAGCAAAACATGTCGCCAAGAGATAGAACTTACAGCTTACGGCAAAACATGTCGCCAACAGATAGAACTTACAGCTTACGGCAAAACATGACGCCAACAGATAGAACTTGACGCCAACAGATAGAACTTACAGCTTACGGCAAAACATGACGCCAACAGATAGAACTTACAGCTTACAGCAAAACATGACGCCAACAGATAGAACTTACAGCTTACAGCAAAACATGACGCCAACAGATAGAACTTACAGCTTACGGCAAAACATGACGCCAACAGATAGAACTTACAGCTTACGGCAAAACATGACGCCAACAGATAGAACTTACAGTTTACGGCAAAACATGACGCCAACAGATAGAACTTACAGCTTACGGCAAAACATGACGCCAACAGATAGAACTTACAACTTACGGCAAAACATGACGCCAACAGATAGAACTTACAGCTTACGGCAAAACATGACGCCAACAGATAGAACTTACAGCTTACGGCAAAACATGACGCCAACAGATAGAACTTACAACTTACGGCAAAACATGACGCCAAGAGATAGAACTTACAGCTTACGGCAAAACATGACGCCAACAGATAGAACTTACAGCTTACAGCAAAAAATGATGTCAACAGATAGAACTTACAGCTTACGGCAAAACATGACGCAAACAGATAGAACTTACAGCTTACGGCAAAACATGTCGCCAACAGATAGAACTTACAGCTTACAGCAAAACATGACACCAACAGATAGAACTTACAGCTTACGGCAAAACATGTCGCCAACAGATAGAACTTACAGCTTACAGCAAAACATGACACCAACAGAACTTACAGCTTACGGCAAAACATGACGCCAACAGATAGAACTTACAGCTTACAGCAAAACATGTCGCCAACAGATAGAACTTACAGCTTACGGCAAAACATGTCGCCAACAGATAGAACTTACAGCTTACGGCAAAACATGACGCCAACAGATAGAACTTGACGCCAACAGATAGAACTTACAGCTTACGGCAAAACATGACGCCAACAGATAGAACTTACAGCTTACAGCAAAACATGACGCCAACAGATAGAACTTACAGCTTACAGCAAAACATGACGCCAACAGATAGAACTTACAGCTTACGGCAAAACATGACGCCAACAGATAGAACTTACAGCTTACGGCAAAACATGACGCCAACAGATAGAACTTACAGTTTACGGCAAAACATGACGCCAACAGATAGAACTTACAGCTTACAGCAAAACATGAAGCCAACAGATAGAACTTACAGCTTACGGCAAAACATGACGCCAACAGACAGAACTTACAGCTTACGGCAAAACATGACGCCAACAGATAGAACTTACAGCTTACAGCAAAACATGACGCCAACAGATAGAACTTACAACTTACGGCAAAACATGACGCCAACAGATAGAACTTACAACTTACGGCAAAACATGACGCCAACAGATAGAACTTACAGCTTACGGCAAAACATGACGCCAACAGATAGAACTTACAGCTTAAGGCAAAACTTGACGCCAACAGATAGAACTTACAGCTTACGGCAAAACATGACGCCAACAGATAGAACTTACAGCTTACGGCAAAACGTGACGCCAATAGATAGAACTTACAACTTACGGCAAAAAACATGACGCCAACAGATAGAACTTACAACTTTCGGCAAAACATGACACCAACAGATAGAACTTACAGCTTAAGGCAAAACTTGACGCCAACAGATAGAACTTACAACTTTCGGCAAAACATGACACCAACAGATAGAACTTACAGCTTACGGCAAAACATGACGCCAACAGATAGAACTTACAACTTTCGGCAAAACATGACACCAACAGATAGAACTTACAGCTTAAGGCAAAACTTGACGCCAACAGATAGAACTTACAGCTTACGGCAAAACATGACACCAACAGAGCAAAGAACAGACACAGCTTTATCATCAGGGCTGTCAGGGCTTTTGGCAAGGCGTGGGCTTCGATCAGGAAAAAAAAAAGACAAACATCCATAACACTGACATCTTCTGTAGCTGGGGAAATGGGTCTGGGGTAAGGGGGTGGTGGTGGGGGTGAGGGGGAGACTCAAAGAATACTGTCTTCAGGTATGATAGGCTCAGAGGTGATTAACAACCCCCCCAATTCCCCCACCCCACCACCACTCCAAGCCGGCAAGCTTTTTTTCATGAGCACTGAGCAAGAGGCAAGTCCTACAGCCAGTTCTCTGCAGGTAGCTCAACGCTCTGCCCAGCCTTCAGAAGGCCTGAGTTCAGGTGAGCAGCGACACGGCGGTGAAGAGGTAGAGGGCGAAGAAGATGAGGAACAGACATCTGTCCATCACCTGGGCCAGCTCCTCCCACTGCTGCCTCACCCTCCCCTGCCCCTCCTCCGCTGCCATCCTACCCGCCATGAACCGCACGCACCGTACCATCTCCTGCAGCAGCGCCACCTGGTGCTCCGTGGACCCTGACGTCACAGGCATGACGTCAGTGCCGTCACTGGGCGGGGCAGGGTCACCTGAGGTGTGGAGGGTGACGGCGTCGTCAGAGCGCAGCGTGGCGGAGGGGGTGTTGTCCACAGGCATGTAGTCCCCCATGCACAGCAGGCGGCGGAGACCGAGACGGCCCAGGAAAATCTGGTGGGGGCGGGGGGGGGAGGTCAGGGGGGGCGGGGGGGGGGGGGAATGGTCATTGAGTTCATTATTATTGTTGTTGTCATCATCATCATCATCATCTTCAACAGGGAAGTCATGAACACTGAATTCATCATCGTCATCATCATCACCATCATCATTATCATCGCCATCATCGTTATCATTATCAACAGGGAAGTCATGATCACTGAATTCATCATCATCGTCGTCATTCTCATCATCATCGTTATCATCATCATCATCATCATCATCATCACCACCCACCCACCTCACCTCTCCCACACACACACACTTCCTACACCCACCCACCCCCCTAACACACACACACACTCACACACACACACACACACACACACACACACATACCCCCCCCCCAGCCCCCAAACTCACGGAGTGCAGTGACCTGATCCAGGGAGGCAGAGGTTTGTGCTGCTGACCCTTCTTGCTGAGGATGGTGCCCCCCACTGACAGCAACACACTGAAGGTGGTCAGGATCACCGTGCCCAGGTAGAACGACGCTGGACACAGTATAGTATAGTATAGTATAGTATAGTATAGTATAGTATAGTATAGTACAACACACTTAAGGCGGTCAGGATCACCGTGCCCAGGTAGAACGACGCTGGACACAGTATAGTATAGTATAGTATAGTATAGTATAGTATAGTATAGTATAGTATAGTATAGTATAGTATAGTATAGTATAGTACAACACACTGAAGGTGGTCAGGATCACCGTGCCCAGGTAGAACGACGCTGGACACAGTATAGTATAGTATAGTATAGTATAGTATAGTATAGTATAGTATAGTATAGTATAGTATAGTACAACACACTGAAGGTGGTCAGGATCACCGTGCCCAGGTAGAACGACGCTGGACATAGTATAGTATAGTATAGTATAGTATAGTATAGTATAGTATAGTATAGTACAACACACTTAAGGTGGTCAGGATCACCGTCCCCAGGTAGAACGACGCTGGACACAGTATAGTATAGTATAGTATAGTATAGTATAGTATAGTATAGTATAGTACAACACACTTAAGGCGGTCAGGATCACCGTGCCCAGGTAGAACGACGCTGGACATAGTATAGTATAGTATAGTATAGTATAGTATAGCACAGTATAGTATAGTATAGTTTCAGTTTCAGTAGCTCAAGGAGGCATCACTGCGTTGGGACAAATCCATATACGCTACACCACATCTGCCAAGCTGATGCCTGACCAGCAGCGTAACCCAACAAGCTTAGTCAGGCCTTGAGTATAGTATAGTATAGTATAGTATAGTATAGTATAGTATAGTACAACACACTGAAGGCGGTCAGGATCACCGTGCCCAGGTAGAACGACGCTGGGCACAGTACAGTACAGTACAGTACAACACGCTGAAGGTGGTCAGTATAGTACAACATGGACCAATAAAATACAGTATAGTACAACACAGCACAGTACAGTACTGTTCAGCACAGTACAGTATGGTACGATGCAATATAAATGACAAACACAACACAATCCCACACAACAAAAAACAACACAAAACCTAACATAACACAACACATCACAACACAGCACAACACAACACCCAGCCCAACATAACACAACACAACACAACACATCACAACACAATCCCACACAACACAACATAGCACAACACAATCCCACACAACACAACACAGCACAACACAATCCCACACAACACAACACAGCACAACACAATCCCACACAACACAACACATCACAACACAATCCCACACAACACAACACAATCCCACACAACACAACACAGCACATCACAACACAATCCCAAACAACACAACACACAACACAACACAATCCCACACAACACAACACAGCACAACACAATCCCACACAACACAACACAATCCCACACAGCACAACACAATCCCACACAACACAACACATCACAACACAATCACACACAACACAACACAACACAACACAATCCCAAACAACACAACACAACACAACACAATCCCACACAACACAACACATCACAACACAATCCCACACAACACAACACATCACATCACAATCCCACACAACACAACACATCACAACACAATCCCACACAACACAACACATCACAACACAATCCCACACAACACAACACATCACAACACAATCCCACACAACACAACACATCACAACACAATCCCCCACAACACAACACATCACAACACAACACCCAGCCCAACATAACACAACACAACACAACACAACACAATCTCACACAACACAACACAATCCCAACACAATCCCACACAACACAACACATCACAACACAATCCCACACAACACAACACATCACAACACAATCCCACACAACACAACACATCACAACACAATCCCACACAACACAACACATCACAACACAATCCCCCACAACACAACACATCACAACACAACACCCAGCCCAACATAACACAACACAACACAACACAACACAATCTCACACAACACAACACAATCCCAACACAATCCCACACAACACAACACATCACAACACAATCCCACACAACACAACACATCACAACACAATCCCACACAACACAACACATCACAACACAATCCCACACAACACAACACATCACAACACAATCCCACACAACACAACACATCACAACACAATCCCACACAACACAACACAATCCCACACAACACAACACATCACAACACAATCCCACACAACACAACACAGCACAGCGCTTCACTGACCCACGTGAGGCAGAGAACCATGAGTGTAGGGAACGGCGTTCTCCAGAATCAGCATCAGCATCGTCAGGCACAGCAGCAACAACAGACCTGCAGTAAAAAAAAACAAAAAAAACAGCATCAGATTAGTGAAGTAAACAAGGGAAACAACTTTCATTCTTGTGCGAGGTGGACGTAACATGGGACGTAACTTTCCTCAAACGTGATTTGTTGCAATATCACTAAACAAATAAACAAATGAATAAATGAATAAATAAACGAATAAATAAATGAACAAACACACAAACAACAAATAAATAAGTAAACATATTTCTGGCAGTCCCAATTTTAAAGGTCTTCAACCTATCACCCCCTCTCTCTCCCTCTCTCTATCAGATACCCATGAATGCATCATAAAAAAACCCATAAAACGACAAGAGGAAGAAGAAGACAAATGATGATAGCAACAAATGTACTCACACAGCACTGAAGCTTGCACAGAAGCAAACCATAGTCTCCTCACCAGTCCCTCTCACACACACACAATCACAGCAACTGTGACTGAGAAGACTGACAGACAGACTGACAAACAGACAAAAAACACTATCCACAGAGGGCTGACAGAAAGACCAACACACAGACAGACAGACAGACAACACTGACCACGGTCAGACAGACAGATGAGCAGACAAACAACACTGACCACAGAAAGACAGTCAGACAGGTGAACAGACGGACAGACAACACTGACCACAGACAGGTGAACAGACAGACGGCCAACACTGACCACAGACGGACAGGTAGACAGACAGTCGGACAACACTGACCACAGACAGGTGAACAGACAGACGGCCAACACTGACCACAGACAGGTGAACAGACAGACGGACAACACTGACCACAGACGGACAGGTAGACAGACAGTCGGACAACACTGACCACAGACAGGTGAACAGACAGACGGACAACACTGACCACAGACGGACAGGTAGACAGACAGACGGACAACACTGACCACAGACAGGTGAACAGACAGACGGACAACACTGACCACAGACGGACAGGTAGACAGACAGTCGGACAACACTGACCACAGACAGACAGACGGACAACACTGACCACAGACAGACAGGTGAACAGACAGACGGACAACACTGACCACAGACAGACAGGTGAACAGACAGACGGACAACACTGACCACAGACGGACAGGTAGACAGACAGTCGGACAACACTGACCACAGACAGACAGACGGACAACACTGACCACAGGCAGACAGGTGAACGGACAGACGGACAACACTGACCACAGACAGGTGGACAGACAGATGGACAACACTGACCACAGACATACAGGTGAACAGACAGATGGACAACACTGACCACAGACAGACAGACGGACAAACTGACCACAGGCAGGTGAACAGACAGACGAACAACACTGACCACAGACAGACAGGTGAACAGACAGACGGCCAGCCAAACAGCCAGACAGCCAGCACACTGACCAAAGCAGGTCTTGTTCCCCGAGGTGCCGGGCGGCAGGAGGAAAAGCACGGGCACCAGCAGACCCAGCACGGCGGCGGGGCCGACCGTCAGGTACCGGTAGAAGTGAGGCTTCCTCGCCAGGCGGCACGTGACTGACAGCAGGGTGAACTGGTCCACACAGCACGAGTAGCTCTTCCTGGGAACACAGGGAGGGGGGTGAGGGGGGTGAGGGGGGCGGGGTGACAGGGGTGACAACCACACAGCACGAGTAGCTCTTCCTGGGAACACAGGGAGGGGGGGGTGAGGGGGGCGGGGTGACAGGAAGGGGGGGTGAGGGGGGCGGGGTGACAGGAGTGACAACCACACAACACGAGTAGTTCTTTCTGGGAACACAGGGAGGGGGGGTGAGGGGGGCGGGGTGACAGGAAGGGGGGGTGAGGGGGGCGGGGTGACAGGGGTGACAACCACACAGCACGAGTAGCTCTTCCTGGGAACGCAGGGAGGGGGGTGAGGGGGGTGAGGGAGGTGGGGTGACAGGGGTGACAACCACACAGCACGTGTAGCTCTTCCTGGGGACACAGGGAGGGGAGGGTGAGGGGGGCGGGGTGACAGGGGTGACAACAACCACTGCCACTGCTACAGGTGTCAACAGCAATAGCACCATCATCAACTTCATCACCATGGCTTTCAAGAACGTCTTTAACGTCAACATCGTTAACTTCATCTACATAATCAACATCATCATCAACATCGTGATTCTCATCGTCATTATCATCATTATTAGCATCATAATCTTCTGCTGCTTCTTCTTCTTCTTCTTCACCACCATTACCGTTCTGTCACAGGTGACCAGCCTGGTTGGGGACGAGAGAGGAGAGGGAGGCACACACACCCACGCTCTCTC
>NC_134888.1:7623291-7625791 GCF_041734735.1 Babylonia areolata | reverse complement strand
AGGAGATGCCAAGTAGTCTACGAAAGCATCTCATCTCGACAGCTTGGATTCTTCTCTCGATGTCTGCAGTCAGGGTCCAAGTCTCGCAGGCGTAGAGCAATATTGATATAACCAGGGAACGCATCAGTCTGATTTTTGAGCTGAGAGCGATGTTTTTATTGTTCCAGATGGTGTTCAGCTTGTTGAGTGCCGTTGTTGTTTGGGCAATTCTCGAGAGTACTTCTGGTTTAGATCCTTCATCTGACACGATTGCTCCCAGATATTTGAAGCTGTGGACTGTTTTAAGCTTTTTGTCGTTGACTTTGATGTCAATGCTGATGCCGTTGGTGTTGTTAGCTTAACTGTTTGGAATAAAACTGCACATCTGGTTCGGTTTCTTTGGGGTTACAGGGCATTAGTCACAATAAAACTGCACCTAGTTCGGTTTGTTTGGGGTTACGGGGCATTAGTCACAATAAAACTGCATCTAGTTCGGTTTGTTTGGGGTTACGGGGCATTAGTCACAATAAAACTGCCTCTAGTTCGGTTTGTTTGGAGTTATGGGGCATTAGTCACAGTTTTCCTTATCTTTCTTCTCTTTCCATTCATCTTCCATCATCATTCTTACCATCAGCGTTATCACTGTCATCAGCAAACATCTTCGATGTCTGATATATATGAGAGAGACAGACAGAGAGACAGACAGACAGACAGAGATACACACAGACTCACAGAGAGAAGGGAGAGGGAGACAGACAGACAGAGACAAAGAGACACAGATACACACACAGACTCAGAGAGAGAGAGAGGGGACACACACACACACACACACACACACACACACACACACACACACACACACACACACAGACTCACAGAGAGAGAGGGGGGGGGTGGGGAGACAGACAGACAGACTCAAGGAGAGAGAGAGAGAGGGAGAGTGAAAGACAGACAGACAGAGACAAAGAGACACAGATACACACAGACTCACAGAGAGAGAGAGAGCGAGAGAGAGAGAGAGAGAGAGAGAGGGAGAGAGAGAGAGAGTGTGTGTGTGTGTCCTTACATGTGCCCATGCATAAGAACGTGTGTGCGCGCCGTGTGTGTGTGTTTGTGTGTGCGCGCACGCGCGTGTATGCTTGCGTGTGTGCTTGCGTACGTGCGTGCGTCCGTGCCTACGTGTGTGTGTGTTTGGAGTTATGACTGCATTGTCGCAGACGGACGAGGAGCGGACACCTTGACGTGCATCTCCTTGGTGGTGTGGGTCCACGAGCCGAAGACCAAGGTGCAGGTCTGCACGTCATAGGGGTACTGCGTCAGGTCCATGGGGCAGGTGGCGTACAGCGTCACCATGGGAACCCAGATCACCGCCCCATCTGATGACACCGTGACCACGTCCTCATAGCGAGTCTTGGGCGTTCCCTGCACCGCTCTGGGAGAGATTCAGATTCAGATTCAGATGGTTTATTCATGAAGGCCAAAGCCCCATATGAACGAGGCTATGGCGATAACAACATTTGTGTATGTCACCAGAACTATAGCAATTAATCATGACATAATTATATCTCTTAAGTGAAAAGCTTTATATAAATATAGAGCCAAATTACGTATAAGTCCGTCATCTGTAGATGCCATCAGCAGATTAAATCGAAATGAACATGGATATATATAATATTTCTTTGGGATAAATTTTTCACGAAGAACACACAAAATGGGGCATTTCAAAACAAAGTGTACTTCATCTTGTATCGACTCTTTACACAATGGACAAAAGAGATCAGAATTGTGTACATTTTTTATATCGGTACCTGTGGGTGTTTATTTCCGATATACCAAGTCTAAATCTTGCCAAAATAAATCTGAGATGTCTATCCATATTAAACAAGAGATAATTCTTCACTAAATGAGTAGAAACATAACCCCTGTATATACCAAACCTTTCACAAGACTGAATATGGTTTTCCCAACTCTGCCATCTACAATCGATCATGCGCTGGCGAAGAGTTTGCAAAAATACATGATCTAAACCTACATTTTGGAAATACCAAGCATACCCAAACCCGAGTTCACAAATACATATTCGTACATTTGAAACCCACTTTCTTTTGCCTCTTAAGTCTATGTATGGTGCCACATGTTTCAGCCGAAAAAATGTCTACAAGTGGGCTAAATTGTTTAAAGAAGGACGGAGCAGTGTTGAGGATGAAGACAGGCCTGGAAGGCCTACAGAAGTGAGGTCTCCTGAGGTGATCGAATCAGTCAATGACCTCATTCAGTCTGACAGAAGGGTGACAGTGGATGACATTGCAAGGACTTTGAGCTTATCTGTTGGGACAGCACACAAAATTGTCCATGATGACCTTGACTACTCGAAGGTCAGCTGCCGGTGGGTGCCAAAGATGCAAGGCCTCACACAGCAGCCCGAACGGTGCAGACCATCAACGAGCTGGACTGGGAACTGCTCCCTCATCCCCCTTACAGCCCAGACCTTGCCCCTTCAGACTTTCACCTGTTTGGTCCC
>NC_134888.1:7545791-7618291 GCF_041734735.1 Babylonia areolata | reverse complement strand
ACAGGGATGGATATCAACACTTCCTGCCCAGCAGCCCTGACCCCGGACATACCACGTCCTCACACCACTCCCAGACATGCCAGGTCATCACACCACCCAAAGACATACCAGGTCCTCACACCACTCCTGGACATACCACGTCCTCACACCACCCAACGACATACCAGGTCCTCACACCATTCCTGGACAACCCAGGTCCTCACACCACCCAAAGACATACCAGGTCCTCACACCACTCTCATACATGCCAGGTCCTCACACCACCCAAAGATATACCAGGTCCTCCCACCACTCCCGAACATACCAGGTCCTCACACCACCCAAAGACATACCAGGTCCTCACACCATTCTTGTACAACCCAGGTCCTCACACCACTCCTGGACATACCAGGTCCTCACACCACTCTCATACATGCCAGGTCCTCACACCACCCAAAGATATACCAGGTCCTCCCACCACTCCCGAACATACCAGGTCCTCACACCACCCAAAGACATACCAGGTCCTCACACCACCCAAAGACATACCAGGTCCTCACATCACTCTCATACATGCCAGGTCCTCACACCACCCGACGACATACCAGGTCCTCACACCACTCCCGAACATACCAGGTCCTCACACCACCCAAAGACATACCAGGTCCTCACACCACCCAAAGACATACCAGGTCCTCACACCACTCCCGAACATACCAGGTCCTCACACCACCCAAAGACATACCAGGTCCTCACACCACTCTCAGACATGCCAGGTCCTCACACCACCCAAAGATATACCAGGTCCTCCCACCACTCCCGAACATACCAGGTCCTCACACCACCCAAAGACATACCAGGTCCTCACACCACCACCCAAAGACATACCAGGTCCTCAATGCGGACGAAGGAGAAGCTGATGGAGACGTTGACGGGGTGTGGGGTGGAGGTGACGGGGCGGGCCTCTCTGACGTAGTTGTCCAGCAGGTGGCGGTGCAGTCGTTCCTCGTCATACACCCCCCCACGGCCCCCCGCGTGTCCTGAAACAAGGGGGGATTATCCGTTACAACATACATCCCCACGGCCCCCTGAAACAGGGAGATTATCATCCCCCACCCCCATTGGCCCTTGACACAGGGGGATTATCATCCCCCTCCCCCATTGGCCCCTGACACAGGGTGATTATCATCCCCCTACCCCATTGGCCCCTGACACAGGGGGATTATCATCCCCCTCCCCCATTGGCCCCTGAAACAGGGGGATTATCATCCCCCTCCCCCATTGGCCCCTGAAACAGGGGGATTATCATCATCACATACACCCCCACTGTCCCCTGACACAGGGGGATTATCATCACCACATACACCCCCACTGCCCCCTGAAACAGGGGGATTATCACCCCCCTCCTCCAATGCCCCCTGAAACATGGGGATTATCATCACCACATACACCCCCACTGTCCCCTGACACAGGGGGGATTATCATCCCCCTCCCCCATTGGCCCCTGAAACATGGGGATTATCATCACCACATACACCCCCACTGCCCCCTGACACAGGGGGGGATTATCATCAACCCCCCACCCCCCTCTTCCCTGCCCCCCACCACGTTGCCCCCTGACACAGGGGGATTATCATCACCACATACACCCCCACTGCCCCCTGACACAGGGGGGGATTATCATCAACCCCCCCTCCACTCCTCCCCCCCCACCCACCCTCCACCCAACTGCCCCCTGAAATAAGGTGATTATCATCACCACTCGCCCTGTAACATGGAAACATGGACCATGCCCTTCAGTGTGAACAACACACCTCTCTCTCTCACACGCCTGTGGACTGCCGCCACGATAGCAAAACACCACCACTCCACTGACGATACAATATCAAAGAATCGCCGAAATGAAAAACGCCCCCCCCCCCCCCCCCCCCGCCCCCTCCTTCTCCCCTCACTCCCGCACCCTCCCTTAGTCCTTCGCCACCTCTATCAGTCCCCCCACACCCTCTACCACCTTTCCCCAACCTCCCCCAGGCCCTTTGAAATCACCTTCCAACAGCCCTGTCCTAGATGAAATATTTACAGCGTTGTATGGACACGGTGGTGTCAGTGAAGGGGTTCTGCTGGAGTTTACCCACTGACCTTATCTCTGTGGGTGGAGGAGCTTTCTCTGAGCAGTCTGCGTCTCTCTTTGGGCTCAATAACACGCACGCACGCACGCACGCACACACACACACACACGTACACACTTCACACACACACACACGCACGCACGCACACAGACACACACACATTTTCTTTCTGACTTTCTTTTTCAGATGGCTTGATGTAAGAAGAAAATAAATGAATAAATAAATAAGGCAATTGTTGCTTATTCAATTACCATCTTGAAATACAGATTTGACTTTGACTTTGCTTTCACTTTGACTCACACACACACACACACACACACACACACACACACACATACACGTACACACTCCACACACACACACACACACACACACACACACACACGTACACACTTCACACACACACACACACACACACACACACACACTTCACACACACACACACACGTACACACTTCACACACACACACACACACACACACACTTCACACACACACACACACACACACACATGTACACACTTCACACACACACACACTTCACACACACACACACACACACACACACACACACTTCACACGCACACACACACACTTCACACACACACACACACACACACACACGTACACACGTACACACTTCACACACACAAAAACGTCACACACACACACACACACACACACACACACACACACTTCCACACACACACACACACACACACACTTCACACACACACACACACACACACACACATACATACACACACACACACGCATAAACACACACACAAACTCTCTCTCTCTCTCTCTCTCTCTCTCACACACACACACACACACACACACACACACACACACACACACACACACACACACACACACACACACACACTCGCCTTTCTACCCCGTAAATCGACTTTTTATATATATATATCTTTTTTTAATCAATGTGTTGCTGTTTCCATGTTGAAGACAGGTGGATGCCAGAAGCTGGTCTCACCTATTGCTCCTTCCACTTTATATATATATATATATATATATATATATATATATATATATATATATATATATATATATATATATATATGTGTGTGTGTGTGTGTGTGTGTGTGTGTGTGAAGTGTGTGTGTGTGTGTGTGTGTGTGTGTGTGTGTGTGTGTGTGTGCTGTGTGTGTGTGTGTGTGTGTGTGTGTGTGTGTGTGTGTGTGTGTGTGTGCTCTGTGTGTGTGTGTGTGTGTGTGTGTGTGTGTGTGTGTGTGTGTGTGTGTGTGTGTGTGTGTGTGTGTGTGTGTGTGTGTGTGTGTGTATGTGGGAGCGTCATGTAAGCGCAAATGTTGATTCACTACACGTGTGACTCGGACGGAACGACCTGCCGCTGCAGAATCGGTTTGGCGTTGGACTTGTGATCCAGTGTTCACCAGTGATCAGTGTGACTTGTGATGCAGTGTTCACAGTGATCATGTGACTTGTGATGCAGCGTTCACCAGTGATCAGTGACTTGTGATGCAGTGTTCACAGTGATCATGTGACTTGTGATGCAGTGTTCACCAGTGATCAGTGTGACTTGTGATCCAGCGTTCACAGTGATCATGTGACTTGTGATCCAGCGTTCACAGTGATCATGTGACTTGTGATCCAGCGTTCACAGTGATCATGTGACTTGTGATCCAGTGTTCACCTGTGATCATGTGACTTATGATCCAGTGTTCACCTGTGATCAGTGTGACTTGTGATGCAGTATTCACCGTGATCAAGTGACTTGTGATGCAGCGTTGACAGTGATCATGTGACTTGTGATCCAGTGTTCACCAGTGATCAGTGTGACTTGTGATCCAGCGTTCACAGTGATCATGTGACTTGTGATCCAGTGTTCACCTGTGATCAGTGTGACTTGTGATCCAGTGTTCACCTGTGAGCAGTGTGACGTGTGATCCAGTGTTCGTTCACCAGTGATCAGTGTGACTTGTGATCCAGCGTTCACAGTGATCATGTGACGTGATCCAGCGTTCACAGTGATCATGTGACTTGTGATCCAGCGTTCACAGTGATCATGTGACTTGTGATCCAGCGTTCACAGTGATCATGTGACTTGTGATCCAGTGTTCACCTGTGATCATGTGACTTGTGATGCAGCGTTCACAGTGATCATGTGACTTGTGATCCAGTGTTCACAGTGATCATGTGACTTGTGATGCAGCGTTCACCAGTGATCATGTGACTTGTGATGCAGTGTTCACCAGTGATCATGTGACTTGTGATGCAGTGTTCACCAGTGATCAGTGTGACTTGTGATGCAGCGTTCACCAGTGATCATGTGACTTGTGATGCAGCGTTCACAGTGATCATGTGACTTGTGATGCAGCGTTCACAGTGATCATGTGACTTGTGATCCAGTGTTCACCTGTGATTATGTGACTTGTGATCCAGCGTTCACCAGTGAGCAGTGTGACTTGTGATCCAGTGTTCGTTCACCAGTGATCAGAGTGACTTGTGATCCAGCGTTCACAGTGATCATGTGACTTGTGATCCAGTGTTCACCTGTGATCATGTGACCTGTGATCCAGTGTTCACCTGTGATCAGTGTGACTTGTGATCCAGTGTTCGTTCACCAGTGATCAGTGTGACTTGTGATGCAGTGTTCACCAGTGATCAGTGTGACTTATGATGCAGTGTTCACCAGTGATCAGTGTGACTTGTGATGCAGTGTTCACCAGTGATCAGTGTGACTTGTGATCCAGCGTTCACCAGTGATCAGTGTGACTTGTGATGCAGTGTTCACAGTAATCAGAGTCCGTGTTCATTTACACCCATTTCCTCACTCCATCCGGGTGTGAACAGGTAACTCCACCCGGGTGTGAACGAGTAACTAACCGGGTGGGGATGGTTAAAGCGGCGGAAGGAAAGGATCTGGCCTCTGTCGAACCCTGGACACGATGGACAGTACGTCTGTCACACCCTGGACACGATGGACAGAACGTCTGTCACACCCTGTACACAATGGACACAATTTCTCTGCCCCCCATGGTCGTGAAACAGGACTCTGACCTTTCCCACAAACACTGAGTCAGAATCTACAGTACGTCTGTCACACCCTGGACACGACACGATTTCTCTGCCCCCCATGGTCGTTAAACAGGACTCTGACCTTTCCCACAAACACTGAGTCAGAATCTACAGTACGTCTGTCACACCCTGGACACGACACGATTTCTCTGCCCCCATGACCGTAAAACAGGACTCTGATCTTTCCTACAAACACTGAGTCAGAATCTACAGTACGTCTGTCACACCCTGGACACGACACGATTTCTCTGCCCCCATGACCGTAAAACAGGACTCTGATCTTTCCTACAAACACTGAGTCAGAATCTACAGTACGTCTGTCACACCCTGGACACGACACGATTTCTCTGCCCCCATGACCGTAAAACAGGACTCTGATCTTTCCTACAAACACTGAGTCAGAATCTACAGTACGTCTGTCACACCCTGGACACGACACGATTTCTCTGCCCCCATGACCGTAAAACAGGACTCTGATCTTTCCTACAAACACTGAGTCAGAATCTACAGTACGTCTGTCACACCCTGGACACGACACGATTTCTCTGCCCCCATGGCCATAAAACAGGACTCTGACCTTTCCCACAAACACTGAGTCAGAATCTACAGTACGTCTGTCACACCCTGGACACGACACGATTTCTCTGCCCCCATGGCCATAAAACAGGACTCTGACCTTTCCCACAAACACTGAGTCAGCAAAACAGGACTCTGATCTTTCCCACAAACACTGAATCAGAATCTACAGTACGTCTGTCACACTACAGAGTTACTTCAGTGCACTGTGAACTCGAGAAATTCTCAACAAGTCCACAGGGTGCGCTAAATGACGCTGTGTGTCAAACGGATATGCTTTAGTCCTTTGTTCTCTCTTTCAACAATCAACAATGTTGGTTTGCTTCTGTTTAAACTGATATATTATAAATAGATATATTGCTCTTTGTTGTTATACGTCTTTTGCCTGCACTTATTTTCGTCCAATATCATGCTGTATATATATATATATATATATATATAGAGAGAGAGAGAGAGAGAGAGAGAGACAGACAGACAGACAGACAGACAGACAGAAGGAGAGAGAAAATAATGTGTATATATATATATATATATATATAATTATATATATATATATGTGTGTGTGTGTGTGTGTGTGTGTGTGTGTGTGTATGTGTGTGTGTGTGTGTGTGTGTTAGTCACACTGGAATATATTTATCTATGGGTGGGAGATCGGGGGTGGCATGTAGCAGATGCTGCAGACAGCAGCGTGTTTACCTGTGGCTGTGATACCTGCTCTCCACGCCCAATGCATGATAGAGGAAACGAATGACGAGCCGGTGGGGGTGACTCACTCACCAGTCCTCAGCGACCTTCACTGATGTCACCCTGACCTTGCTCCTCTTATCAGTGTGCGATATATCATGTCACTTTCTTTCCTTCCTATATCTTCTGAAGTACAATCTATGTCGGTGTGTAACTCTAAACAAATAAGAAATAGATTTTTTTTTTAAACAAAAAACCCCTCACCAAGCAACAATACTGAACTAAAATGAATAACTAACTAACAAACAAAAATGAATAAATAAATAGGCCTTTCCATAACATGAAATGAAAACACATGCGGCTTATCACTTTCAAAAATAAACCGGAATCGACTGAGAGGAACCACCACCACCACCACCAACAACAACAACAAAAGAAGGAACAACAACAACAACAACAACAACACTACCACCACCACTGACCACAAAACAAACGCCATATCACGTTATCACGGAATGAAACTGGGCGAACCTCACCCTCAACGATGTCCACTACATGCATCATACCCACTGTTAGCTCGACAGATTCCACCGCTTGACTTCAACAACGTTCGTCAGAACACACAGGACGTATATAATCTATTTATAAGTTCGTGGTCAGAACGCAGCCCAAGGCCAGGAAGAGGACGAAGAAGTCACACTCAGTACACGTGGACAACAGTGTTACAAAGGCGGAAACAGAGAGGGAGGACAGTTCAGCAGGAAATGAAAACTGTCGGTCTGAAAGTGAAGCAAAACCAGAGATAAATGCTTACATCTACTATATATATATGTCTATGAGCACTACAGGGCATAGACCCGGGGATCTACATTGAGGAACCGCTAATACGTCCTGTCTCACTGATTAAGAAACAGGTTTAGATCAGAGGCCCTGCCCATTACACACGACAGAGGACCTGAAGGGACTCGCTTCGCATGACCGAGTCCGGGTCTGTGTCTGCTGTTCACGCGCTGTTGATTATCATTAGTTCTCGCATGACGCGCTGACTGTGGCCTTCACTCAAGTCGTCCCGGCCAGCCATGACGTCACACCTCGTCCACTGCAATGACCTTGACCTCCAGAGGGCAAACAAGGTCATGGACGAGCGAGGGGGAAGAGAAAGATGGGACACACACACACTCACACACACACACACACGCACACACACACACACACACATACGCAGGGGGGGGGGGGGGGGGGGGCGAGAGAGAGAGAGAGATACACGTATACATACATACATACATACATACACGTGACTATAATTAGCAACACCAACAAAGGGAGGGAAGCAGCGGACTGTCGTGACCCAGCTCAGTACAGGGAGAGGGACGGGGTGATAGTGAGAGGGGTGGTGGTGGTGGTGGTGGTGGGAGGGTGGGAGGGAGGGGGGGGGAGGTCACAGAAAGCATGGATGCAGCATGATCAGGCCAGCTGGCTCCCACCCCCCACCCCCACCCCCACCACCTTTCCTCCCACCCCACCCCCCCACCCCCAACAGACAGTTGTCACAAGTACACGTGTCCTGTGGTATCTTCCCAGAAACATTAACATTTATTTATACCTCGGTGTATCTCCCTCATTGGCACACACACACACACACACACACACACACACCTGTCTCAGTCAGTGCCTGTAAAGAGCAGCGCCGTGTCCAGATTCCTGGCATCGTGCGTTGGAAGAGAGACAGACTCACAGAGAGAGGGGGAGAGCGTGAGAGAGAGAGAGAGAGAGAGAGAGAGAGAGAGAGTGGCAGACGGGCAGACAGCAAAGAGGAGGGTGGAGAGACAGAGGCGAGAGGGGTGTGGGGAGACAGACAAGGAGATACAGAGAGGAACAGACAGCGAGACAGAGGGACCAGAGTGCTAACACACACACACACACACACACACACACACACACACCTCACACACACACACACACACACACACACCTCACACACACACACACACACACATACACCACACACACACACACACCTCACACACACACACACACACACACACACACACACCTCACACACACACACACACACATACACCACACACACACACACACACCTCACACACACACACACACACACACACACACACACATACACACACACCTCACACACACACACACACACACACACACACACACACACACACACACACACACATACACCACACACACACACACACCTCACAATGACACACCACACACACACACACACACACACACACACACACACACACACACACACACACACCTCACAATGAGAGAGAGAGAGAGAGAGAGAGAGAGAGAGAGGATGTAACTGGAAGGCTTCAATGGAATCCGCTACTTGTTTGTTTACCAAACACTCCCCCCCCCAACCCCCCCCCCCCCCACCCCACCCCCCCATCATCACATTTTCACCTCTCGCAACAACAACATCAACAATGCGACCACCACCACCACCACCATCCACAACCCTAACAACAACAACAACAACCACAACAACGACACCATCACCTCCAACAACAACAGTAACACCACCACCACCACCACCACCACCCACAACCCTAACAACAACAACCACAACAACGAAACCACCACCACCAACAACAACAGTAACACCACCAACAACAACACCAACACCACCACCACCAACAACAACAGTAACAACACCACCACCAACAACAGTAACAACACCACCACCAACAACAGTAACAACACCATCATACCTAGAAATAACAACACCACCATCCACAATTCTAACGACGACAACAACCACAACACCAACACCACCAACAACATGCAAACCACCACCACCAACAACAACAACAACACCATCATCACCACAAACAACACCACCACCATCCACAACTCCAACGACAACAACAACTACAACAGCGACACCATCACCACCACCACCACCAACAACAACAACACGACAGCCATCAAACAAAGTGCAAAGGTCCCCCCCCCCCTACCCCCCACCACCACCACCACACACACACCCGGCGGAGAAACATAATGGCGGCCCACACCTATGTAACATACATCCACCCCGGAACAAAGGCCGGGCAACACTGCTCCCCCCCATCACCACAGCACTCACCTTGCACCCCCTGGCCACACAGACACGTCAGGAGCACGCCACACAACACCGTGAAAGCTCCGAACCCCGACACCTTCTGTCCACATCTCTTCCACATGCTGACCACTTCCCACATCAACTTTCTGCTGCTCACCACTGCAGCACGGAACGAAACTTTGCTTCAGCGGAGAGCTTGGGAGAGAACGCCAGAAAACAACAGGGGTGGGGTATCGCTGTTTGGGGTGTAACACCACCACGCACCTCACTTCTCGGAGCGGGGGGAAAAAGTACAGGGGGTTAGGGCGTTGGGGTTGGGGAGGGGGGGGGGGGAAGTCGGTTGGTGGAAGAGGGAAAAGTGATCCACCTCTTCCTCCCTCCACACACACACACACACACACACACAGAGCGAGAGAAGGGAAGGAGGGAGAGAGGGTCAGGGAAGATGACCTAGATCAGTGCTCGCTGTGACTTCTGCGGCAATCTACTCTCTCGGCTGCTGGGGTGTACGAACGACAGGCGCTTGAAATATAAAAAAAAAAAAGTTTTATTTTTTCTTGTTGCTGCTGCTGCTGTTTTTGGCTGTTGGCTGTCTACGTTTGGCTTGTTTTCGAACTCACAATAAACTAAACCACTTGAGCCAAATCTTTCAGCCTTTTTTTAACACTACCGTCCCACCTCAGCTTGAAAGGTGTGTGCAGAGTTCGGTCTGTCTGTCTCCGGCAGTGTGTCTGCCTGTCACTGGAAGCTGTGAATGAACAGTTCTACATCACGGTCAGCTCAACGTACAGCAGGTTGGAGGCCCAAACAGTCTTCATGGGGTTACAAATCGTCAAATCAGACCAACGGAAATGATCCACATCAGACAGTTTACACGCCTACTCCGGCCGAGTCCAGCAGATGTATGCAACTGACATTTTAAAAGGTTTAACCCTATGTAGGATTATTTCGCCGTTTTCAAATCTCATTGTCGACCCAAGTAGGCTTACTACATTATTTTCAGTTTTGTGCGCGAAGTCCCTTTTTCGGCACAGCGTTTTACACTGACATTACAAGTAATTTGAAATATCTTTATTTTATTTTGTTCCGTTTCATTTTATTCTAATATGTGTTTGCAATTATTAGAAGTATCCCACATAAAATTACAAGAAACTGAAACGAAAATAAGAGCAGCCACAGTCACGATACCATGATGTCAAAATGAGGCGATCTCAGAATTATGACGTCAATTAAGTCTGAACGCTCGTTTCGTAATTGCTGCCCAGTTTCTGTGACGTTCTGGAAGAAATTACATCCACTCCCAGTGTTGGCCCAACTGATCCAGTTGCTTCACAGGAATCCAATAGTCCTGATAGGTTGGCAGTGACCACATTGGTTTCTCAGTCTGGAATCTGTGTGACCGGCGGAATGTCTGCTTTGACACGGATTTTGTGACTGCGATTTTTCCACGTTTCTGATCCTGCTCATTGAACTGGCTTCTTTCTAAAGCGGCCGTGAAGAAAAGGGAAAGAAGCTCGTCGCAAAATAGACCTAACCGTTCTTTGTGTTGCCAATGTTGATGACTAGAACTGTTGGAAACTCAGTGCAAAAGCAAAAGAACATTTTCAGTCTACAACTCGGAACAGGAACAGTGTGGTCGCGGCAGTTGGACATTGTGGTTCGTGTTGTTCTTTTTACATTGTGCTTCTGTCTGAGAATGATGTGACCTCCCAGGTAATACCCCCAGCCTGTCAGACTGACGCTGACGATTTCCTAATATAGATACGGTCACCATATCATGACGATCAGTCAGTACTGAAAAAAAAACGAAACAATAGCAACAACAACTCCGGACAAATGACGGTAATTATAATAATAATAATCATGATAATGATGAAATAACCCAATGGTAAAGCTGTTTTCACTGGAATAACAAACAATAATATTTTACGGTATATACCACTCATCTGCAGAAACTAGTAAAAACGACAACAAAAAACCAACAGACACACACCAGTACGAAAAAGTTTCTTTCGTATTTGAAATACATGACAGACATCGGTTCAACAAAGTGGTCTTTTGATAATTTGATAGATACCTCGTCAGGCTAACGCGTGCACGAAACGTGGGATGCAGCCCTCAAGGGAAGCAAACAAAGCAACATCCCAGAAGGCGCCCAAGAGTGAGGAGAGCGGGATCAGCCAGCACGGTGTGTGTGTTGGTCATCAAAATGGCGACGGTGGGAACACAGAGAAACAAGTTCCACAGACACACATACACAGCTGTCCGAGTGGTGCACTGGAAACAGAGACAGCGCAAACCCACCACCACCAGGGCATCAGGTCAGAGACAGAGACAGCGCAAACCCTCCACCACCAGGGCATCAGGTCAGAGACAGAGACAGCACAAACCCTCCACCAGGGCATCAGGTCAGAGACAGAGACAGCACAAACCCACATCCACTCAGAAAGAGAGACCACACAAAGCTGCAAACACCAGGACACCCAGTCGGGATCAGGCCACCACAGACTCCTGCTTCAGCAGCAGAGCCAGCAGCCACTGACTGGGGTCCTTGAAGAGGGGGCAGCTGAGGTCTGTTGGGGCAGTTCAGGTTCCAGTCCCCCACCTCACCCTACGCCCAGCCACTCTTCAGTCAGTGGGAACGGAGGGCTTCACACAGAGAGTTGGTGGACAAGTGTCCTGGTCAGCAAAGACGATGATCGTCTGGACACAGGACTGCAAGGTGGCCGTGGGGGGGTTCCTGTAGAAGCGGTCAGTGCAGGTCGTGTCAATGTCAACCTGAACGCCCAAACCCGGTTTGTTCATCCCAGCCCGTCAGACAGACCAAGGCTCCCATCGTTTTACTACAATTCCCAAGAAAGACTCCGGCTGCCATCGTTTTTCTATCACCCTTCAGGCAGACTGAGGCTGCCGTCATTTTACCTCAAGTCAGGAGGCAGACTGAGGCTGCCGTCATTCTACTTCCAGACAATGCGCGTCAAGAAAGGGTCTGAGTGGTGTGAGAGGATCCCTGATCCCTGCATCATTGTGTTCCTGGTGCTGAACCTGCTGGTCCTGGGCCTGGGCATCGTCATGATGGTCGTCGGAGCCAAGGCCCTGACGGGCAAGAGTGAACTGTTGGTGCTGATCAACTTCGACGTGCACGGTCATCTGCAGAGCAAAGACCATCTGGGCATCGTGCAGATGGTGCTGCTTAGCCTGCTGGTGGTCGGGGCCGTCATCACCATCACAGCCATCATGGCGGTGGGCGGCATGTTTCTGAACATCACCTCCCTGCTGTACGTCTACCTCGTCGTCATGGTCCTTGTTCTCATCGCCACGATCAGCATCGTTGGTTTTGCTGTCTACTTCCACCAGGACCTGAGCCTGGAATTGGCAGCGCCGCTGGAGAAAGTTCTGAAAAAGAACTATGACGGCAAACTCAATTCTTCCAACACCATCTCCTGGGCCTTCGATTACGCTCAGATGTACCTCGGCTGCTGCGGTGGTAGAAGCTACAAGGACTTTCAGAGCACCAAGTGGCTCCTCAACCACAGAGACAAGCAAGTTGGAGAAGACGTGGACAGGGCTTTCCCACTAACCTGCTGCGAGCTGAAGGACCCAGTGGCGTTCCTGAAGACGACACCCACCACCTCCAGCCTGAAGGCTGCTCTCAACGACCCGCAATGCCCCGACCGGGTGGCCTCCAGGGACAATCCCTACACGGGCACGCCCTGCGCCGAGAGGGTGAAGCAGTTTCTGCAGGACCAGGCCGCCACCACCTACTACGTTGGGCTGGCCGTCATGTTACTGGAGATGACCAGCGTCACTGTGGTGCGGGAGATCATCAGATACCTCAACAAGAAAGGGTCCAGGGCCATGCTTTGTCCGTGCTTAAAGACCTCCAAGGACGACAAGGAATCACCCCGCCAAGCGGCTGGTCAGGGAGTTGTCAAGTCTAACACCACGCGTGGTTTACACTCAGTGCATTATCAAGGAGTCACTACGCCGGATGCATCTCCAGGGAATGGTCAAAGACTCACCATACCTATTGAACAGCCAGGGAATTATCACGGACTTCCCAGGGCAAGTCAAGTATAAGGGAATTGTCAAGGACATCAAAGAGTCACCGTGGTCAGGGAATTATCAGTCACTGTGCCTGGAGTATGGAAAGGGAATTATCAGTCACGGTGCATGGAAAGGGAATTATCAGGCACTGTGCCTGGTGTATGGAAAGGGAATTATCAGTGACTGTGCCTGGTGTATGGAAAGGGAATTATCAGTGACTGTGCCTGGTGCATGGAAAGGGAATTAACAGGCACTGTGCCTGGTGCATGGAAAGGGAATTATCAGACACTGTGCCTGGTGCATGGAAAGGGAATTATCAGTCACTGTGCCTGGTGCATGGAAAGGGAATTATCAGGCACTGTGTCTGGTGCATGGAAAGGGAATTATCTGTGCCTGGTGCATGGAAAGGGAATTATCAGTCACTGTGCCTGGTGCATGGAAAGGGAATTATCAGTGACTGTGCCTGGTGCATGGAAAGGGAATTAACAGGCACTGTGCCTGGTGCATGGAAAGGGAATTATCAGGCACTGTGCCTGGTGCATGGAAAGGGAATTATAAGGCACTGTGCCTGGTGCATGGAAAGGGAATTATAAGGCACTGTGCCTGGTGCATGGAAAGGGAATTATAAGGCACTGTGCCTGGTGCATGGAAAGGGAATTATCAGGCACTGTGCCTGGTGCATGGAAAGGGAATTATCAGGCACTGTGCCTGGTGCATGGAAAGGGAATTATCAGTGACTGTGCCTGGTGCATGGAAAGGGAATTATCAGTGACTGTGCATGGAAAGGGAATTATCAGGCACTGTGCCTGGCACATGGAAAGAGAATTATCAGGCACTGTGTCTGGTGCATGGAAAGGGAATTATCAGTCACTGTGCCTGATGCATGGAAAGGGAATTATCAGTCACTGTGGCTGGTGCATGGAAAGGGAAAGACATCAGCGAATTCAACACCGTGCTTGAGTTAGTGTTTGCTCGGAATCATCAAGGGAACCAAGCGACAGGGTGACGTGTCATGTACAGCTGCCGATGGGTTCTGGAGGAAGTTTCTGACCCAAACCAGGACCACCTACCTGCTGGACAGATGGGGACGTAAGGCCGTCCAGCTTTTAAAGCTGTTGCTTCAGTGTGTTCATGAAGTCTTTTACCATCATCCCGTGTTTCATGTTGTGTTACAAAGCTGTTGCTTCAGTGTGTTCATGAAGTCTTTTACCATCATCCCGTGTTTCATGTTGTGTTACAAAGCTGTTGCTTCAGTGTGTTCATGAAGTCTTTTACCATCATCCCGTGTTTCATGTTGTTACAAAGCTGTTGCTTCAGTGTGTTCATGAAGTCTTTTACCATCATCCCGTGTTTCATGTTGTGTTACAAAGCTGTTGCTTCAGTGTGTTCATGAATTTCTTTTAACACCTTCCCGTGTTTTATGTTTTGTTACAAACCTTTTCGTCTTGTGGTGTTTTCTTTCAAATATTTTTACGAACGTATGGGATGTTTCGTTTTTGATATTGTAATTTTCGGTGTCGATTCTTTCACTGTTTGGGTACTGATTAAAAAAAAAAAATTTTTAATACGTATTATAATTTTACTATGTGCCTGCAGCCACGTCGTGGAATACATTCGGACTAACATACATTCACACACACACACACACACAAATAGGAAACATATCTATCCATCTAGCTATCCATTCATATAGCCACCAATGCATGGTTGCATATTGGATTATGTGTATATATATCTTTTAGTCTTCGATACGAATAGTTGTAAATGTAAACGGTTTCTCGCACAGTGCCCCGGCTTTGACGCGTGCCGTAATCCGAGTTATGGCGGTTTGACACACGTAGTATTTTCGGTGTGTGTGTGTGTGTGTGTGTGACGTACATGTATGTACTAGTACGCGGAGTTCAGATGGGGGCTGATACATAATGTTCGTCGTTGATCCTTGCTGTTTTGGCTGACGTTTATCAGTGCCTACACCGACAACACCAGTCAGTGTAGTAAACCGTGTTTCGTTTGTGCACATGCATGTGCTTGGGTGTGTCCATGGCGAACTTCAACAAATATATTTTCTTACGGAAATATGTTGCCTGTGGACACCAGATTTGGCGTAAGAATAGAAAACGCCGTTTTCTTCACACATTCTTACGACAATGCCCTTCCGGAAAGACCACAAAAATATTGAAGTAAAACATATTTGCATTGTTATTTTTCTGTTTCATTTTTTTTTTGTCACAAAACTTTAGCATTTTATCCAACACTGACATATCAGTGGATTGCACTCAATTTTATCATTTCAAGAAAATTCAGCTTAGCACGTAAATTGAATTCGTGCATCTGCTCAGAGCAGCAAAAGTGTGCCACGTAATGGGACATCAGTCTGTATGTACCATGGGAAATAATTTCTTAAACGATCTCTCTCGTCAGTCCAAGGCATTCGATTTCGGAAATGACGAAAACTGATTTAACAGTATACAGCAATGACGCTTAGTTATGTCTTTGTTTTTTTCTCTCTGATAATAATGATGTGTTATCAGATGTAACTGGCAGGCCGACTGGTTTTGGAATAAACTACTGATCTGAAAAAAAGAGCAAAAATCCTACGAAAAGAAGCGGGTAGTTCTGGAAATTTAACAACAGTGTGTTGACGGACAAAAAAATTGAAGAAGAAATAGAAACAGTTATTGTGAATTGGAAAAAAAAAGAAAAAAGAATACACATTGCCCATCTCTGAATCTGATAATATCGATCATATTGCCAGTGCAGACATGAGCTTCAGTTTTGTATTTCTAATCTGTTGTTGTTGTTTTTATGAAACACTGCTAATGAAAATAAGATAAAAGGCAATATCGTATTCTTGTTTTATGAAAAATTAAGAAGACAAGAGGCATTAGAATGCAAGATAAGACTGAATGAAAATTGTAAGGAAAACACTATTGAGGAATTGGAATTGTTGAATGCACAAGAACTGAGAGAGAACAAAACCAAGCCCAGTAATTTATTATTTTCATCTTCTTCTTTTTATCATTATTATTATCATTATTAATTATTTTTACAATTCAGAGTCACAGCTTTGTAGACAAGACTCAGAGGTTTTTTTGGTTTTTTTTAAAATGAGAGTGATGATGAAAATTTTGATCAAGGGGAGATTTTCTCAGAAGTTCGATTTTTATCAACAGTTGTATTCTGAAAGACATGTTGATGTTGATTTGAACACATTGTTGCACGATCTTGATATATTGTCACATGAAGGATCTTTGATGAAATATGTCAGGCACTAAAAAATGAACAACTGAAGTCTTGGATCAGGTGTGTGTGTGTGTGTGCTGGGAAAGCGGTATACAAAACATATATATATATATCCTTTGCAACTAATTAAAACAGAGATTCAGCGATGTGGATTTGTCAGTGTTTATGTATAACCTTTGAAGTTGCTTTGAACCAAGGTCCTGTGTGCAGTATGCGCTTTATGCACATTAAAAAACAAAAAACAAAAAAAAACAACAACACTGCAACAAAAGGGCTGTCTTGTAGAAAAATACACTTTGATAGGAAAACAAACAGATTTGCAGGCAGAAAAGAAAGAGCGGCACTCTCTCTGCGGACAGCAGTACGAATTTCATACCGGGAAATCTGTTGTGACAAAACAGTAATACAATACAATAATTATATCACAGCTTTGATAAGTCACAGGAATGATATGTTGTAAGTTTGATTTCACAGATACAATGTGTTCTATAGTTTGATAAATCACAGGTCTGATATGTCTTCCATTTTATAAGTCATGAATCCAATATGAATATGTCCAACTTTTGACAAGTCACAGATCCAATATATCCAAGAAATGTGAATAATAATTATAATCATAACATGAATGAATAAATAAATAACCAAATATAAACACACACACACACACACACATGCACACACACATTGGGTCTTGTTACATGACCATCTTTCCATCTTTTTAGTAACTGATGTCAGTTGGTCTTCCAACATGCTGCCTGATGGTCTGGGACACTTGTTCACGGAGTTCTGGGACAAGAAGAAGATGAAGAAGATAATCGATGATCAGCGTATCTAATGCTTCATATCTTGCAGTAACACTTTAACCTCATTTTATGACTTGGCGCAAAAACTTGATGAAGTCAACTATAAGCGTACAAAAAAAAAAAAGAAAGAAAAAAAAAGTAGTTCTTTTTTATGTATTTATTTATTATTTATTCATTTATGTTTGTTTTTTGTTTTTTTTCTCTCAAGGTCCAACTAAGCGCGTTGGGTTACGCTGCTGGTCAGGCATCTGCTTGACAGATGTGGTGTAGTGTATATGGATTTGTCCGAACACAGTGACGCCTCCTTGAGCTACTGAAACTGAAACTGAAACTTATGACTTGGGTTCTTCTTTCCACATCCGCTGGGAGGAAAGTCTAAGAAAATCCCTTCTTTCTGCTTGACTGAATGTGCTCTCTCTCTCTCTCTCTCTCTCTCTCTCTCTCACACACACACACACACGCTCACGCACACACACAATCCTCTCTTCTCAATAAAAAAGAAAAATGAAATTCATTCAGACAAATAAAGAGAATATCTTTATTTTGAAGATAAAAAGTCAACTTTCGACAAATAAAGAGAATGCCTTTATTTTCAACATAGAAGTCAACTTTCTACAAATAAAGAAAATGCCTTTTTTTCAACATAAAAAAGTGAACTGTCCTTTTATCTGAAATATCTCGAAAAGAAATCTAACTGTACAATGAGCAGTTTATGTATTTGGACGGAAGAATCAAAAAACAATACAAGGGCACTGACTACTGATGTGTAAGGCTGGAATGTCAAAACACTTAGGAATCAAGTCAAAGAAAAAATATCTTGGGACATTTTAACTCGCAGTGGGGTAGAATGCACAGTTGGAAATAAGAAGGCCCAAATATAGTTCAAATATTACAGCAATCAAAAATGCTGAGTTTGTAAAACATCAACTAAATGGGTCCAGTAATAATAAAATGCTAATATTTCTTCTTTTTTTAAAAGTAAAAATACAAAACAAAACACGACAATCTTGAACAGATAAACGAAAGGTTGATTGTTCTTGCCCAGAACACACACAAATGAAACTCGCAAAAGCAGAACTGAACATCATTTGAAAGTCACAATCATTAATAAGAGGAATCAAATAGGAAATATGCCTATTAAAAAACAAACAAACAAAAAAATAAACGATTTTTTAAAAATCATAGTTTCACAATGCTGACACAAACAAAATAATTTTCTGAATCAAATTGCACCACACATACAAATACTTTTATTTTAAAGTTCCAGATGTCATGTACAACAATACTCATGCACAAACAACAGCCGAGTTCTGTAGAGACTGAATTCTCCTTTCCAAGATGAGCACTGCAAATCTGCCAATAAACTAACCCAAATGGAACAAAGAGAACAAAGAAAATAATCATGAAAAAAAAACCACCAAAAAAACCCCACCCCATAATGAAAGCCACATTACCATCGAGCCTGCAGCATTAAAAATATGAATGATTTCCGTTTATTCTAATTCGGCAACAAGTACCACTATCACTACAACTACCACCACTAACAACAGACTTACAAGTACTACAATTACTACCAATAACAACAGACTTCTTTTTTTTTTTTATCACAGAAAATGGAAGGCAAACTGATTGGCAGCAGTATTTTGATTGCCAGGAACAGGAAAGAGAAATACACATGGTCAGCAGGAACAGGAATGAGAAATACTCATGGTCAGCAGGAACAGGAATGAGAAATACACATGGTCAGCAGGAACAGGAATGAGAAATACTCATGGTCAGCAGTACTCAACAGGAACAGGAATGAGAAATACTCATGGTCAGCAGGAACAGGAATGAGAAATACACATGGTCAGCAGGAACAGGAATGAGAAATACTCATGGTCAGCAGGAACAGGAATGAGAAATACACATGGTCAGCAGGAACAGGAATGAGAAATACACATGGTCAGCAGTACTCAGCAGGAACAGGATTGAGAAATACACATGGTCAGCAGGAACAGGAATGAGAAATACACATGGTCAGCAGGAACAGGAATGAGAAATACACATGGTCAGCAGGAACAGCAATGAGAAATACTCATGGTCAGCAGTACTCAACAGGAACAGGAATGAGAAATACACATGGTCAGCAGGAACAGGAATGAGAAATACACATGGTCAGCAGGAACAGGAATGAGAAATACACATTGTCAGCAGTACTCAGCAGGAACAGGAATGAGAAATACACATGGTCAGCAGTACTCAGCAGGAACAGCAATGAGAAATACTCATGGTCAGCAGGAACAAGAATGAGAAATACTCATTGTCAGCAGTACTCAGCAGGAACAGGAATGAGAAATACTCATGGTCAGCAGGAACAGGAATGAGAAATACACATGGTCAGCAGTACTCAGCAGGAACAGCAATGAGAAATACTCATGGTCAGCAGGAACAAGAATGAGAAATACTCATGGTCAGCAGGAACAGCAATGAGAAATACACATGGTCAGCAGTACTCGGCAGCAGTCAGTGGCTATAAATAACATCTTCCATGATCTTTTCAACACACAAACATGGCTGGATATCATCAAGATGAGCGAAGACACAAGCCAACATACGGACACACACATGCATGTTGTGTGCAAGGCTAGGGCGAGCAGAGAAAGACTGACACAACAAGAAATGCCTCATGATCAGCGCAACGTCAATAATAAAACATACACTTTCAAGTACCTACTCAGAGGTTATGAAAAGAAAACAACTTTTCCCCCCGTCATCCTACACAACAGTTCACAACACAGAGCATTTCCCATTAATGCAGCATCACATTTTTACACACACGCTTTTTACAACATTTGCTTCTGTTTTGGGGGGGAACTTATACTGAGAACACAAGATAAAAAAAAATACATCAGTCAATTGACTAACTAAATCATGCTCACAACGATGAAATATGCACTTAACCGAAAACATGTCGTCAACTGGTACATAATAAATATGCTAACTAAGGTTAGGGGATAAATAATGTTGTGAAATCAATGTTAATTATAAATATTTTAAAAAAGGCCATGTGTGGCAGGTATGTAAAAAAAAAAAAAAAGCCAGAAAAATCTGAATAATTCATCGATCATGACTTTGCCCATGAGGAGGTGAGTGAGAATGTGAGTGTGTCTGCCTGAGACAGGAGATATATAAGGAGTTGGGTGCAGCAGCCAAAATTGTGGCTTGTATCAAATACAACATGGATTCCATTCGATGAACACCAGTCTCATGTTTTTCATGAAAACAGAACTTTTCTTGACTCAGGTCTCCATCACTTTCTTTTATTTGACTTATCAGTTTTCTTGAATTATACTTTTAACCAAGTTCATTAATTGTGACACACCATGTTCTGCATATACCTTTTTTTGTTTATGTTGTTAAAAGAGCATCCACAAATCGACTAACTGGTATTCAATATCAACAATGCCCACCTTCTCTTGATTCAAACTTTTGCCTAACCCCGGAACAACATAGCAGCCTTTACAATCAACACACACACACACACACACACACACAGAGGCTTTGTAAACCATCTTCTGACAGCCTCTATCAACAATTCATACACAACAGCCTCTATGAACAGTACAAAGGCAGATCACAGAGTGACCACAGCTGTATGCTGCGTACATCCCTGAAAAGTCCTAGTTGTTCAACAAAGCTGACCCCCCCCCCCCCACCCCCAACTCCCACTCCATGCACCCCCACCCCCCACACCTTTCACAATTCTGACTTTCAACAGCTGTATGGTTGTCATCTGTGTTGCAGTTGTATGTTGTTGTCTGTGTTGTAGCTGTTGTCTGTGTTGTAGCTGTTGTATGTTGTTGTCTGTGTTGTAGCTGTTGTCTGTGTTGTAGCTGTTGTCTGTGTTGTGGCTGTTGTCTGTGTTGTAGTTGTTGTCTGTGTTGTCGTTGTTGTCTGTAACGTTTTTGTTTCAGTTGCGCTTCTAACTATTACCGCACATGTTGTCCTAGTTGTAGCTGTAGATGTAGTTGCCTTTGTCTTAGTTGTAGCTATAGTTGTAGACATCTCAGTTGTAGCTATAGCTGTAGTCTCGGCTGAAGCTGTAGTTGTATATTGTAGCCTCAACAGTAGTAGATGATGCCTCAGTTGGAGCTGTAACTGTAGACGCTGTGTGTCAGTTGTAGCTGTAGTTATCCAGGTAGACCCACCGCCCCCCCTCCGTCAGGAACTGTTTGGCGGCGCCCTCGGTGTGCCCTGACTGCACCCTGCGAGGATCCCTGGCGCCACGGCTCAGCGTGTGGAGGGCACTCACTGTCTGTCCACGTCTGGTGCCCTGACCCTGACACACAGTCAATGCCGCAGCCGTCAAACGACTGAATGACAACAGATAAAAACCACCGTCCTACAAAGCCCCAGTGAGCTAAATCCCATCTGACAAAAACCCCAGCTGTGAAAAAGATCTCAACAGACAAAATCCTCTATACAGAACCCCAACAGACAAAACTCCAGAGGACAAAGTCCCAATAGACGAAACCCAAGTGGACAAAAACTCCAATGGACAAAGCCCCAGGGAACAAAATCACAATGTGGAAAACCCAATGGACAAACCCCCAACAGACTAAACAACCAGTGGACAAACCCCCAACAGACAAAAACCCCAATAGACAAACCATGATGGACAAAACCCCATCCCATTACATGAACTGTGGACAGGAAGTCACTGCTGAACAACAGATGGAGACAAACCATTGAGGAAGAACTGTGTTGCGTTGCGTTGCGTTGTGTTGCACTGTTCTGTAATGTCAAAGACAGTGTTGTGTTGTGTTACACTGTTCTGTGTTGTCTATGACAGTGTTGTGTTGTGTTGCACTGTTCTGTGATGTCTATGACAGTGTTGTGTTGTGTTGTGTTGTGTTGCACTGTTCTGTGTTGTCTATGACAGTGTTGTGTTGTGTTGCACTGTTCTGTGTTGTCTATGACAGTGTTGTGTTGTGTTGTGTTGCACTGTTCTGTGATGTCTATGACAGTGTTGTGTTGTGTTGCACTGTTCTGTGATGTCTATGACAGTGTTGTGTTGTGTTGTGTTGCACTGTTCTGTGTTGTCTATGACAGTGTTGTGTTGTGTTGTGCTGTGTTGCACTGTTCTGTGTTGTCTATGACAGTGTTGTGCTGTGTTGTGTTGCACTGTTCTGTGATGTCTATGACAGTGTTGTGTTGTGTTGCACTGTTCTGTGTTGTCTATGACAGTTTTGTTTTGTGTTGTGTTGCACTGTTCTGTGATGTCTATGACAGTGTTGTGTTGTGTTGTGTTGTGTTGTGTTGTGTTGTGTTGTGTTGCACTGTTCTGTGATGTCTATGACAGTGTTGTGTTGTGTTGTGTTGTGTTGCACTGTTCTGTGTTGTCTATGACAGTGTTGTGTTGTGTTGTGTTGCACTGTTCTGTGTTGTCTATGACAGTGTTGTGTTGTGTTGTGTTGTGTTGTGTTGTGTTGTGTTGTGTTGTGTTGTGTTGTGTTGCACTGTTCTGTGTTGTCTATGACAGTGTTGTGTTGTGTTGTGTTGTGTTGTGTTGTGTTGTGTTGCACTGTTCTGTGATGTCTATGACAGTGTTGTGTTGTGTTGTGTTGCACTGTTCTGTGATGTCTATGACAGTGTTGTGTTGTGTTGTGTTGCACTGTTCTGTGATGTCTATGACAGTGTTGTGTTGTGTTGTGTTGCACTGTTCTGTGATGTCTACGACAGTGTTGGTATACTTTGCTACACCATTTAGTACGATGACAATCACAAGGCAACATCAACACATCATTACTTCAACAACTATATACACTCATATAAACTTCTACAACTACATACACTCTTATAAACTTCAACACCTGTATACACCCATATAAACTTCTACAACTACATACACTCTTACAAACTTCAACAACTGTATGCATTCATATCGCAAAGTAGTTCAATAAATGTTTACATTACTGTGACAAGTAGTTCAACAACTGTGTACATTCATATGACAAGAACTTCAATAATCTTATACATTCATATAACAAAGTACTTCAATCATTTAATGCATTCATATAACAAAGTACTTAAACAATCATATACATTCATATACCAGAAGTACTTGAATGATTTTATACATATAACACAGTACTTACATAATCATATGAATTGATATACCAAAAGTACTTGAATGATTTTATACATATAACACAGTACTTAAATAATCATATACATTCATATATCAAAAGTACTTGAATGATTTTTTTTTTTTTTATTTTTTTTTTTTACATACAACAGAGTACAGAAAGAAAACTGAAAGATAGAACCCAAAATCTGTGTAATAAGAATGTTGAAAATTAAAAACAATAAATTCTGCCTCTAGTTGAGAGTGTTCTTAGCATGCATGCATCAGTGAAGTGAAAGTGAAGACATGGCTGTCATGTGTTTATTTCAGACACTGACTCGGGTGAAACTAACAGAGAGAGAGAGAGAGAGAGAGAGAGAGCACCATCAAAATGACAGTAATTCAATGAAAGCTGGCAAGAGTGAGGCTGCCACCATCCTGCTTGCAATATCACATAATATTGTTTGCCTTTCGTGACACGTGTTCATAAAAGAATGAATAAGACGCAAACACTCCAGTGTAGGACACAGCTGTAGGCAAACAGGGCTTTCAAACACTGACCACAAGTCACATCAAACACTGACCACAACAAACACTGACCACAACGGTCACACCAAACACTGACCACAACAGTCACACCAAACACTGACCACAGCAGTCACATCAAACACTGACCACAACAAACACTGACCACAACAGTCACACCAAACACTGACCACAACAGTCACACCAAACACTGACCACAACAGTCACACCAAACACTGACCACAACAGTCACACCAAACACTGACCACAACAGTCACACCAAACACTGACCACAACAGTCACACCAAACACTGACCACAACAAACACCAAACACTGACCACAACAGTCACACCAAACACTGACCACAACAGTCACACCAAACACTGACCACAACAAACGACCACAACAGTCACACCAAACACTGACCACAACAGTCACACCAAACACTGATCACAACAAATGACCACAACAGTCACACCAAACACTGACCACAACAGTCACACCAAACACTGACCACAACAAACCCCAAACACTGACCACAACAAACACCTTGGGTGGCAAGGAAAACAAACCTTTCCCTCACACGTTAAACATACAAATCCATCGTTTGAGTGTCATTATTTTGCACCAAAAGTGTTAACAAAAATTAAACGGCCATCGTTTTGTTATTCCACTTCATCACGTTATTCAGGCGCACATAATTAGTACAGCAACAACGCTCACTGAGTCACTGACAGCAAAGCGTGAAAAGCAACAGTCACAATATCTGCCCTTGCCAGTCTATGCAATAAAACACACACAGCAACTAGTTCCAGAAGCTCCACTTCATCGTTCCACATTTTGGTGGGATGGATGATAAAAAAAAAAAAAGAGTAGACGTGTACAGAGACCATTCCACACACATGGCAGTGTGGGAATGCTAATGCTAATTAGATTGAGCATCATTGGAGGGTTTGGTTGTTGTTTTTTTCTTTTCTTTTCCCCCTCTTTGTGTAAGAACAATTTTGAGTGGACTGAAGCAAAACAGCACGGAGGATGTGGCCAAAATAAGCGGCAGAGTTGGCGTGATATTTGTCGTACTGTGGGACCAACCTGATTGAAGTGACAAATTGTTCACCCATTAAACAAAACTTTCTCTCGACGTTTGGTAACAACAATGGAAAAAAGTAACACCAAGGAACAGTGCACACTTGCAGGTAGGTAAAGAGAAACATACTGACACGCTGCATCACATCATCTCCATGAGAAACTCCGTCACAGTGGAAGAGAAACACTGCTGTTAATATTCAGCAGTGTAAGATGTAGATGGTTACGGCGAAGTTGAAGATGACAAACGTTTACATCTTTCCAGGCCTTTTGTGTTCACACATATCCCCTGTTTTCTCTGTTTAAAGTTTGTTTTAGAACTGATAATGCAATTTAATTTTTTTTTCCTTTCTTTTTTTCCCTGCATCATTATCAGCTGAGCCATTCAATACTGCAGCAACAGCTAAAACTCGACAATGAACAGGGTATCACCAGAAAGAACTGTAAACAGACTATACACACAGTGGACACATGTCACCAGAAAGAACTGTAAACAGACTATACACACAGTGGACACATGTCACCAGAAAGAATTGTAACCAGGCTATACACACAGTGGTACACATGTAGAAAGAACTGTAAACAGACTATACACACAGTGGACACATGTCACCAGAAAGAATTGGAAACAGGCTATACACACAGTGGCACACATGTAGAAAGAACTGTAAACAGACTATACACACAGTGGTACACATGTCACCAGAAAGAACTGTAAACAGACTATACACACAGTGGTACACATGTAGAAAGAACTGTAAACAGACTATACACACAGTGGACACATGTCACCAGAAAGAATTGTAACCAGGCTATACACACAGTGGCACACATGTAGAAAGAACTGTAAACAGACTATACACACAGTGGACACATGTCACCAGAAAGAACTGTAAACAGACTATACACACAGTGGACACATGTCACCAGAAAGAACTGTAAACAGACTATACACACAGTGGACACATGTCACCAGAAAGAACTGTAAACAGACTATACACACAGTGGCACACATGTAGAAAGAACTGTAAACAGACTATACACACAGTGGCACACATGTAAAAAGAACTGTAAACAGACTATACACACAGTGGGCACGTGTAGAAAGAACTGTAAACAGACTATACACACAGTGGCACACATGTAAAAAGAACTAAGAACTGTAAACAGACTATACACACAGTGGGCACGTGTAGAAAGAACTGTCAACAGACTATACACACAGTGGCACACATGTAAAAAGAACTAAGAACTATAAACGGACTACACACACAGTGGACACGTGTAGAAAGAACTGTAAACAGGCTATACACACAGTAGCACACACATCACCAGAAAGAAAAAGAAATGAGAGCACACAGATGTTTCCAACACAGCCGGTCATGAAGAAAAAAGAGCCATGACATTTATTCAGGCAAGGGATATCTATCCAGAGAGACTAAACACAACACCTGCTTCAATCTTGTTCTCTTGAACAATGCGGAAATAACATACCCCAAATCTGGACTGAACGCAACGTGAATCGTTTGGCTTAACTGTCCCCTCCTCCAAGTGCTAATGTAACATGGAAATCAGGAGCAAAGCAGCAACTTCAATTCCCTTGAACTGGCTGTGTCAGGGTACCGCTGCACAACATGCATCTGGTGACCAAAACAGGCTCCACAACCATACACAACTGACACTGACAATTCAATGTCAACTTGAGATACCTTGCACTTGCACACAGACACCACGCACTGCACTCCCCCACCACAGAGGATCAGTGATAAAACTGACGGCTGTTGCCGGGGAAAGCAGTATGGCCCCACAGTTCAGGCATTACAGCATTTGATTAGATGGGCGCAATAGCCGAGTGGTTAAAGACTTGGACTTTCAATCTGAGGGTCCCTGGTTCGAATCTTGGTCATGGTGCCTGCTGGGTAAAGGGTGGATATTTTTCCGATCTCCCAGGTCAACATATGTGCAGACCTGCTTGTGCCTGAACTCCCTTTGTGTGTATACACAAGTAGCAGATCAAATACATGAGTTAAAGATCCTGTAGTCCATGACAGCATTTGGTGGGTTATGGAAACAAGAACATACCCAGCATGCACACCCCCGAAAACGGAGTATGGCTGCCAACATAGTGGGATAAAACGGTCATACGTGCAAAAGCCCACTCGTGTACATATGAGTGAATGTGGGAGTTGCAGCCCACGAACGAAGAAGAAGAAGAAGAGCATTTGATTAGAGACTACCACTACACAATACTTTGAGCTAAACAATGCCCAGTCTCCTGTCTAGTTCACGACACGAAGCTTGCAAATCTGCTGGTTCTGATTAGGGTACGAGCATATTCACCGACTTTAAAAAAAACTCAGGACACCATCAGTGATAAGCGTGAGCCAACAGCTAAGGTGTGAAAACAGCCCCTTGCACAGTGTGCACACACATCAACACACACATCGACACACACATTAACACACACAGTGAGTGCCAAACCATCGACGACAGAACACGACATACCAAGGCACCCAGCATGCTTTGCGTTTGTCTATGCAACTAGAGGGCTTTCTCCTGAAAACAAAGAGGCACATCACACGTACCACCAAAACAGATGACGCACACTGAAAATGAAAACAACAATACAGATCCAGTCTGATAACAAACAAGAGAGGCAAGGCCTTCAAGACTCACTTGTGATAAATTAAGTCCCCTTGCATTAATTACAGAGTAATTTCCCTTTTTTACTACTGCACCAAAATGTTTGCAAAATAAATAAAAATTCCATGCTTAGCAAAAGAAGTTCCTGTTTGAACAAAAAATGATAATAATGACTCCTCTTGTTGTTGTGTCAGAATAAGAGGTCAAAGTGCCAAGTTTAGAGAATACAAAAAATATAAATATAACAGTAAATGTAGTTTGCATATAATTAGGCTTCTTATTTTATTTTTTTGTGCCCATCCCAGAGGTGCAATATTGTTTTAAACAAGATGACTGGAAAGAACTGAATTTTTCCTATTTTTATGCCAAATTTGGTGTCAACTGACAAAGTATTTGCAGAGAAAATGTCAATGTTAATGTTTACCACGGACACATAGACACACAGACACACGGACACACACACACACACACACACACAGACAACCGAACACCGGGTTAAAACATAGACTCACTTTGTTTACACAAGTGAGTCAAAAAAATTACCCAGTTTTAAAGCTTGCATTAATTCAAACTTCTCACCTGCATCTAAAGTAATTTCTCCATTTTTTTGTAAAATAGATACATGCATAAGAACAAAAACTAAAAAATTTTTTTAGACCATACCAAACAAACAAACATCAACAGCAAACAAACTACACTAAAACTGCAAATCAAAATACAAAATAGTGAAATCTAAAAATTAAAAAAAAAAAAAAAAGAAGAAGAAAAATAACAGAAAGGATTCATGAAAAGGATGAAAAACAGCAGACCCTCAAGAGAGATGCTCATATCCTGAACATATTTCACATCATCAATCTTATAATGGAAACATTTATTCCTGTAACAAAAAAAAAAAAGAAAAAAAAAAGGCAAGGTTTTGAGTGTGTGTGTGTGTGTGTGTGTGTGTGTGTGTGTGTGTGTGTGTGTGTGTAAGTGAGACATGTACCCATGTATGTGTGATTGTGCTTGAGTGTATAAAAAGAAATGAAAGCAGGGAAGTAAAACAGACAAGAAAGGAAGAAAAGAAAATGTGAGATATCATCTATAGATTGTAAAAAAACAAAAACAAAAAACAGACAAACCAAAAAAACCACCAACACCACACAATATCTGAAGTTCTCACACCAATAAAAACTCTACAAGGAAGAAAGATTTTGAGCTAAGTAAATAAAAAAAAACCAAACAAACATGCACAATACAAAAAGAATTTAGAGAGGATAAAGAAGCTACAAAAGTAACCCATGCAGCATGCAAGAGGAGATTTAAACAGGAAAAGACCATTCTTGTGCATGCAAAGTGACTTGACAAAAAAAACAACCCAACAAACTTACCTGCAAAATAATATAAGAAGTATCAAATCAGTATAAATAAAAACACTGAGGAAACACACCCACCGTTACATACGCACCCCCATTATCACCTTTTAAACACATTTAACACCAACGTCAAGTCAGTCATGCTGTACGGCTCAGAGACATGGCGCACTACCAAGACCAACAGGAACAAACTCCAGACATTTGTCAACAGATGCCTGCGCAACATTCTGAACATCAGGTGGCCTGAAATCATCTCAAATGAAGACCTCTGGGACAGAACCAAACAAGCACCCATAGAAGAAGAAATCAAAAAGAGAAAGTGGGGGTGGATAGGCCACACGTTGCGCAAGTCACCACTCAACATCACTCGCCAGGCACTTGACTGGAACCCCCAAGGCAAACGCAAAGTTGGCAGACCCAGGCAGACTTGGAGAAGAAGTACGGACACTGAAGTGAAGGCAGCCGGAATGACGTGGGCCCAGATAAAGAGGATCGCCCCAAACCGTGTCCGTTGGAGGAGTGCTGTTGCGGCCCTTTGTTCCCGAGCGGAGCTATAGGCATAAGTCAAGTAAGTCAAACACACACAAAAAACACAAACCAACAGACAAACAAAGGATGATGAACAGAAAGTAAAGACATGCCCCTCTCAGTGTTTCAACAAGCAGGACCTCAACTCAAGAAGCAACGAAACAAAAACACCAGACGCACAGTCTGTGCAATCCATGCCAAAGAAATCTCCATGCAGGCTGAAGTCAGTCAATCAACAAGAAATCTCCATGCAGGCTGAAGTCAGTCAAACAACAAGAAATCTCCATGCAGGCTGAAGTCAATCAAACAAAGAAATCTCCATGCAGGCTGAAGTCAATCAAACAACAAGAAATCTCCATGCAGGCTGAAGTCAATCAAACAACAAGAAATCTCCATGCAGGCTGAAGTCAGTCAATCAACAAGAAATCTCCATGCAGGCTGAAGTCAATCAAACAACAAGAAATCTCCATGCTGGCTGAAGTCAATCAACAAGAAATCTCCATGCAGGCTGAAGTCAGTCAAACAACAAGAAATCTCCATGCAGGCTGAAGTCAATAAAACAACAAGAAATCTCCATGCAGGCTGAAGTCAATCAATCAACAAGAAATCTCCATGCAGGCTGAAGTCAGTCAAACAACAAGAAATCTCCATGCAGGCTGAGTCAATAACAACAAGACATCTCCATGCAGATTGAAGTCAATCAATCAACAAGAAATCTCCATGCAGGCTGAAGTCAATAAAACAACAAGAAATCTCCATGCAGGCTGAAGTCAATCAATCAACAAGAAATCTCCATGCAGGCTGAAGTCAGTCAATCAACAAGAAATCTCCATGCAGGCTGAAGTCAATCAATCAACAAGAAATCTCCATGCAGGCTGAAGTCAATCAAACAACAAGAAATCTCCATGCAGGCTGAAGTCAAACAACAAGACATCTCCATGCAGATTGAAGTCAATCAACAAGACATCTCCATGCAGACTGAAGTCAAACAACAAGACATCTCCATGCGGACTGAAGTCAGTCAAACAACTTGGCCAAAGCTCTAGACACGGAAAGAACCCAAGACAACAAGGAAAACGAAACAGCAGCACCAAACACTGCTGCACTTAACCATCAATAAACAAAAAGAAAAAACCCAACCAACAAAAACCTCAATCAGCTAAAAGCTGCACAACTCACAAGCAGTTTGTTCTGACTTTGGTAAACCCTGTACGGCAGTTCGCTTTGCTTTCTTCCCCACGACAGCTTTAAGCCACTTGGGGAGAGTCTCCCATGCTTCCAGAACATTCCTCCCCAGCAGGTGGCGCCATAAGCAGCAGAAGCGGACTAGGGACGGACATGGTGTGACATTCTGCTGTCCTTCCTCTGCTCCTTCAACACACGGCTGAGGTCTGTCCCACACCCTTCACTCAGACCAAACTGCAGGAAAACAGAGTCACAAAGTCCCTCTGGCAGACGGTGAATAAAATGTTTGACCTCCTGATTGTGAAAAACACAGAGTCACAAAGTCCCTCTGCCAGACGGTGAATAAAATGTTTGACCTCCTGATTGTGAAAAACACAGAGTCACAAAGTCCATCTGGCAGACGGTGAATAAAATGTTTGACCTCCTGATTGTGAAAAACAAAGTCACAAGGTCCCTCTGGCAGACGGTGAATAAAATGTTTGACCTCCTGACTGTGAAAAACATTCACAAGGTCCCTCTGGCAGACGGTGAATAAAATGTTTGACCTCCTGATTGTGAAAAACAAAGTCACAAGGTCCCTCTGGCAGACGGTGAATAAAATGTTTGACCTCCTGATTGTGAAAAACACAGAGTCACAAGGTCCATCTGGCAGACGGTGAATAAAATGTTTGACCTCATGATTGTGAAAAACAAAGTCACAAGGTCCCTCTGCCAGACGGCGAATAAAATGTTTGACCTCCTGATTGTGAAAAACACAGTTACAAAGTCCCTCTGGCAGACGGTGAATAAAATGTTTGACCTCCTGATTGTGAAAAACACAGTCACAAGGTTCCTCTGCCAGATGGTGAATAAAATGTTTGACCTCCTGATTGTGAAAAACACAGAGTCACAAAGTCCCTCTGCCAGACGGTGAATAAAATGTTTGACCTCCTGATTGTGAAAAACACAGAGTCACAAGGTCCCTCTGGCAGACGGTGAATAAAATGTTTGACCTCCTGATTGTGAAAAACACAGTCACAAGGTCCCTCTGCCAGACGGTGAATAAAATGTTTGACCTCCTGATTGTGAAAAACACAAAGTCACAAGGTCCCTCTGCCAGATGATGAATAAATGGGTAAGCGAGGCACAGATGGAGACAGACAGACAGAGAGAATACTGCGCAAGAGGACCAAAATCACATAATAATTGTAAAGCAAATTATCTTAACACACCACCAAAGTCATACACACATACACAACCACACAGGCACATAAGCATGCATAAAGAACACACACACACACATACATGCATATTGCATATATACATGCACACACACACACACACTCATACACCACCACCACCACCACCATGCCAAATCGAACACGGCAAAAAAACAACAGCCCTTTCCATTCAAACAAACAAACAAAAATCCCCAAAACAACAACAAAAATAAATAAGTTTAAAAAAAAAAAACCCAATCAAAATGCTATATTACATTTGACAACAATCAGCAATTAAAACAACTCTACATGAAAATAACCCTGTTTTGTTGCTGTCGTTTCACCAGATATAGCCTGAAAAATCTACACAAGACTGAATTAAAAATGAATGAATAAAATACAAAAGGAAAGACAAGAAGATGAGAAGACAGAAGAAGGCAGCCCCCAGCTTCAGACTCCTGGCCCACACTGATACATACATGTATCCTGATGTTCCTCTTCTCCTTCTCCCCGGCGTCGGCGCCATGTGTGGCTGCAGAAGGGCTGTCACTCTGCTGTCTCTTCCCTCGCGCCTCACGGGGGCTGGGGGACCGGCCTGGCACACCACAGTCACCGTGTCACCACACACCGCACTGTCACCGTGTCACCACACACACCACACAGTTACCACAGTCACCACACTGTCACCACACACCACACTGTCACCGTGTCACCACACACACCACACAGTTACCACAGTCATCACACTGTCACCACACACCACACCGTCACCACAAACCACACTGTCACCACAGACCACACTGTCACCAAGGTCACCACACACCACACTGTCACCACACACCACAGTCACCACACCCCACACAGTCACAACACACCACACTGTCACCACACACCACACAGTCGCCACACAGTCACCACACCACACTGTCACCACACACCACACAGTCACCACACCACACTGTCACCACACACCACACAGTCGCCACACAGTCACCACACCACACTGTCACCACACCCCACACAGTCGCCACACCAGACTGTCACCACAGTCACCAGTCACTGCACACCGCACACTCACCACACACCACACAGTCGCCACACAGTCACCACACCACACCACACTGTCACCACAGTCATCACTGTCACCACACCCCACAGTCACCACACCCCACACAGTCACCACACCCCACAAGTCACCACGCACCACACTGTCACCATGCACCACACTGTCACCACACACCACACCACGCACCACACAGTCACCACACACCACACAGTCACCACAGCCCACACAGTCACCGTGTCACCACACTGTCACCACACACCACACAGTCACCACACACCACAGTCACCACACAGTCACCACACACCGCCGTCACCACACCACACAGTCACCACACACCACACTTCTGTGTCTCAAGGACATGTCACTGCGTTCTGACAAATCTATGTGTTACATCTGCTGGGCGTATGCCTGGCATTAGCATGAACCAAAGCACTGCATGTCTGTCTGAGTGTGTATGTGTGTATGCCTGAAATCTGACTGAATGACACAGGAAATCAATGATGAGTGCCCAGTGGCAGCCGTCAGTCGACTATACCCAGGTAGGCAGCCTGTTGTACAAATGACCCCGGGTTTGTAAAGCGCTCATGTGTACAACATGGTGAAACAGACAGATGTGGACGACATGGTGAAACAGACACAGATGTGGACAACATGGTGAAACAGACAGATGTGGACACCATGGTGAAACAGACACAGATGTGGACACCGTGGTGAAACAGACAGATGTGGACAACATGGTGAAACAGACACAGATGTGGACAACGTGGTGAAACAGACACAGATGTGGACACCGTGGTGAAACAGACACAGATGTGGACAACATGGTGGAACAGACACAGATGTGGACAACATGGTGAAACCTACACAGATATGGACAACGTGGTGAAACAGACAGATGTGGACACCGTGGTGGAACAGACACAGATGTGGACAACGTGGTGAAACAGACACAGATGTGGACACTATGGTGAAACAGACACAGATGTGGACAACGTGGTGGAACAGACACAGATGTGGACACTGTGGTGAAACAGACACAGATGTGGACACCGTGGTGAAACAGACACAGATGTGGACAACGTGGTGAAACAGACACAGATGTGGACAACATGGTGAAACAGACACAGATGTGGACACCGTGGTGAAACAGACACAGATGTGGACAACGTGGTGAAACAGATGACAGATGTGGACACCGTGGTGAAACAGACACAGATGTGGACAACGTGGTGAAACAGACACATATGTGGACACCATGGTGGAACAGACACAGATGTGGACAACATGGTGAAACAGACAGATGTGGACAACATGGTGAAACAGACACAGATGTGGACACCGTGGTGAAACAGACACAGATGTGGACACCGTGGTGAAACAGACACAGATGTGGACAACGTGGTGAAACAGACACAGATGTGGACAACATGGTGGAACAGACACAGATGTGGACAACGTGGTGGAACAGACACAGATGTGGAACAACATGGTGAAACAGACACAGATGTGGACACCGTGGTGGAACAGACACAGATGTGGACACCATGGTGGAACAGACAGATGTGGACACCGTGGTGGAACAGACACAGATGTGGACACCGTGGTGAAACAGACACAGATGTGGACACCGTGGTGAAACAGACACAGATGTGGACACCGTGGTGAAACAGACAGCCAGCCAGACAGCCGCACCCACCTCCCACCCGCACACACTCCTCCTTGTGACGAGCGTTCCAGGCCTTCAGCTTGCAGGCCTTGCTGCAGTAGAACACCTCCTTGCACCGCGTGCACGCAGACAGCCGCACGCCCACTGACCGCCCGCAGTCGTAACAGTACTTGAACAACGGCTTCCTGGAGAAAACAGCAAACACAGGACACATGTCATCGTGACAGTACTTGAACAACGGCTTCCTGAAGAAAACAACAAACACAGGACACATTTCATCGTAACAGTACTTGAAAAAACGGCTTCCTGAAGAAAACAACAAACACAGGACACATGTCATCGTAACAGTACTTGAACAACGGCTTCCTGAAGAAAACAGCAAACACAGAACACATTTCATCGTAACAGTACTTGAACAACGGCTTCCTGGAGAAAACAGCAAACACAGAACACATGTCATCGTAACAGTACTTGAAAAAACGGCTTCCTGAAGAAAACAGCAAACACAGGACACATGTCATTGTAACAGTACTTGAACAACGGCTTCCTGGAGAAAACAGCAAACACAGAACACATGTCATTGTAACAGTACTTGAACAACGGCTTCCTGAAGAAAACAGCAAACACAGGACACATGTCATTGCAACAGTACTTGAACAACGGCTTCATGCAGAAATAAAACGCACAGAACACATCTCATTGTAGCAGTACTTGTACAACAGCTTAGCAAACACACAGAGAACACACTGTGTCATGATAACAGAACTTGAGAACAATGAGAACAAAACAACACACATGGAACACAGGTCATTATAAAAGAACTTGAACAATGGCTTTCTGAAGAAAACAACATATAAGGAACACAATGAGTCATCGTATCAGGTCTTGAACAACAGTTTCCTGAAAAACGCAAACACACACACACACACACACACAACACACTGTATCATCTGAGTGGCCTAGACAAACAAAACACACATGTACACATTAAAACAAAGTAAAACAAACAGACAAAAACAGAGGAGTTTACAAGAAAAGAGAAGATTGGCAGACACAGACACGTCACATGCCATGAACCTCTGCCTGTCCGTGTGAACTGTGTCAGCTAAATACATCACACCAGGGCAGTTTCCACAGACATTCACACAGCAGTGCGACCACAACACGTGTTAGTTAGTCACACAGTGCAACAAAGCTTGGTAAATCTACTCTCCAAGGATTTTTCTCAGCGTGTGTGTGCGTGTGTGTGTGTGTGTGTGTGCGTGTGTGTGTGTGTGCGTGCACGTGTGTGCATGCATGCGAATGTATATATGGGTGTTCCTTTTTCTTTTCTTTTTTTTAATGTTGTCTAATTATTAAAGGAAATCATTTACTTCGCATCCAATTTAAGACAAAGCTTCTGCCAATAGGTATAATCATTAAATATTCTGTAGTTTGCAGATGATATTGACATTAACACACATGCACAGATACAAAAACACACTCACACACATTAAACACACATGCACAGATACAAATACACACCCACACACACCCACACTCTCCCCTCCCCATATACACACACACAGAGGTGCACACACACACACACACACACACACACACACACACAAATGCACACACACACACACACACACACATACAGACACACAAACACAGACACAGACACACACACGCTCACAAATCATTGCATAGAAATGGGGAAATGAAAACAGAAACACACACACACACATACAGACACTGAAACACATAGACTGAGAGACGACAGATGCACCAAGGAAGACTGCCCATAATATAAATGATCAAATCTATGATTACAGAGTACATACTGACATGCTGCAAAGCATGCATGCATGCAAGTATACATCACTGTATACATACATCAGTGTACACATACATCATTGGTCAGAAAGCTACAATTGCAAGCCGATAATTTCATAAGCGTTTTTTGTGGCCTCAGCCGCATGCGGTTTGTGGGATAATTTCACTGCCCAATATCATCACAGCATGCCCCATGCAAGTCCAAACAAAAATCACAATATTTCAGTTGACAAACACAACAACAGGCACACACACACACACACACACACACACACACACACACACACATATGCATGCACACACATACACTCTGCATTCCCATTCAAGCAGGCACAAAACACACCTTTATGTGCACACATTGACAAATCTTCACAAGCAAAAAAAAAAAAAAAAAGTGAAAAAAAACAAACAAATAAATAAATAAATAAATAAGCAAACGCCAACAGCCAAAACAATTGTTCAAAATGGAATAATCCCTTAAATTTCACCCCATAGCTCAAAATGTGGAGAAAAGAAGTAACTATAAATAGTACAAGAAACACAGCGACTTTCTTGACAGTCAGTTCCTGCCAAAAGTCTGACTTGATGTGCTCAGTGAACTATCGCATCCCAATTCTCAACACTGCCAACAGAACAAAATGATCAGAATCAAACAGTTCGGTGTCAAAATGGCAGTATTTCACTTTCTGTCTATCATGCCCGGCCTTTTCCATCCACCTAACAAAAATAAAATAAAATAAAATAAAATAAAATAAAATAAAACAAGAGAGGCTAAGCCTTCAAGACTCACTTGTGATAAATTAAGTCCCCTAGCATTAATTACATGGTAATTTCCCTTTTTTACTATCTGCACCAAAACGTTTGCAAAATAAATAAAAATTCCATGCTTAGCAAAAGAAGTTCCTGTTTGAACAAAAAATGATAACAATGACTCCTCTTGTTGTTGTGTCAGAATAAGAGGTCAAAGTGCCAAGTTTAGAGAATACAAAAAATATAAATGTAACAGTAAATGCAGTTTGCATATAATTAGGCTTCTTTTTTTTTAACTTTTTTTGTGCCCATCCCAGAGGTGCAATATTGTTTTAAACAAGATAACTGGAAAGAACTGAATTTTTCATATTTTTATGCCAAATTTGGTGTCAACTGACAAAGTATTTGTAGAGAAAATGTCAATGTTAAAGTTTACCACGGACACACAGACACACAGACACACGGACACACACACACACACACACACACACATACACTCACACAGACAACCGAACACCGGGTTAAAACATAGTCAATAAAATAGGAAAACATTTATGATGTTCCAGCACCTTATCTTCTTTTTTATTTCCTCTTTATCTTTGTTAACAAGGCCATCAAACATCACTGCGTCATCATCATCATCATCATCATCATTATTATGGTAGTTATCATCATCATCATCATCAGCATCATTGTCATCATCATCACGACCATCATCATTCATAGTGTTATTTGTTATTTTTGTTATTGTTATCATTATCAATGACAATATCAAACATCATTGTCACATTATTATTGTCAATAACATGATTGTTTTTTTTGTACATCACTATCATTACCATGAATATCATCACTGTGTTACACACACTAGCTAAAACCAAAGTGTTACAAAGCAGCTGGGAGCCCCAACACCAAAGCCATCAAAGGCATGGTAAAAGGTAAGGGGTAAATGGCAAAGGTAAAGGTAAAATCTGCAGTATGCTGAAAGCCCCTTGCGGATCACTTTTTGCGTTCACAGGCCCGATACACAAAAGCTCTTAAATGCATTCATTGATTTGCGATTAAAGATTTAATGTCTTGTTGTTTTTGATCATTGATCATTGATCATTGATGCTGACAGAGAGATGAGGAGAGAGAAGAGGAGACAGGGAAGAGGAGAAGGGGAGGTCGGGGAGGTCGGGGGGGGTGGAGGCGGGGAGGGTTGGGGGGGGGGGGGCTGGGGGGCTGTCCAGAGATTCACCAAGCCAGTTCACACACACACACACACACACACACACACAAACATATACATGTATACAAACACACACACACACACATACATACACCCTCCTCCTCCCTCCCCCCCCCCTTCCATCCCCCCCCTCCACATACTCAAACAAAGACATATATATATAGACACACAGACACAGACACATATATACACCACACACCTCCCCCATCCCCTGTCCGACATACACACACACATTCACAGACAAACGCACATATACACACATATTCATAGACAAACACATATATACACACACATTCACAGACAAACGCACATATACACACACATTCACAGACAAACGCACATATACACACATATTCATAGACAAACACATATATACACACATATTCATAGAGAAACACACATACACACACATATTCATAGAAAAACACACATATACACACATATTCGGAGAAAAACGCACATATACACACATATTCACAGACAAACGCACATACACACACACATTCACAGACAAACGCACATATACACACATATTCATAGACAAACACATATATACACACATATTCATAGAGAAACACACATACACACATATATTCATAGAAAAACACACATATACACACATATTCACAGACAAACACATATATACACACATATTCATAGAGAAACAAACATACACACACATATTCATAGAAAAACACACATATACACACATATTCGGAGACAAACGCACATATACACACATATTCATAGACAAACACATATATACACACATATTCATAGAGAAACACACATACACACACATATTCATAGAAAAACACACATATACACACATATTCGGAGACAAACGCACATATACACACATATTCATAGACAAACGTGCATATACACACATATTCACAAATACATATACACATATTCACAGACAAACCCACATATACACACATATTCACAAACACACACATACACACATATTCATAGACAAACCCACATATACACACATATTCACAAACACATATACACACATATTCACAGACAAACACACATATACACACATAGTCACAGACAAACACACATATACACATATTCACAAACACATATACACATATTCACAAACACACATATACACAGATATTCACTGACAAATACACATATACACACACATTCACAGACAAACACACATATATACACACATATTCATAGACAAACACAAACACATACGTAAATCTCCCCCCCCCCCCCACCCCCCTGACCCCCTATCCCGCCAGCCCTCCACCCACCCACCCCCCACACAGAGTTGCTAAACTCAGTCCAGGACCGGGCAGTTTCCGTTTCAGTTTCAGTCGCTCAAGGAGGCGTCACTGCATTCGGACAAATCCATATACACTACACCACATCTGCCAAGCAGATGCCTGACCAGCAGCATAACCCAACGCGCTTAGTCAGGCCTTGAGGAAAAAAAAAAGAAAAAAAAAAAAGAAGAAAGGTGAATAAATAATAGATAAGCTTACATAAATAAATAAATAATAATTACAATATAAAAAAAAGATAGTAGTAGTAATAATAATAATAATAAAATAATAATAATAATAATAATAATAATAATAATAAATAAATAAATAAATAAATAAGACAACAATGATGACAAATAAGCAAATGAATGTAAAACATGAAGACACACATTCTGGGCAGTGAAGGGAAAGGGGACACTTGATGACTGACAGATATCATCAACATCACAGGAGGGAGCGGGGGAGGGGGCGTGGGGGCATGGGGGGGGTGTGTGGGGGGAGGAGTGGGGGGTTGGAGGGGGGCCAGGGGGTGAGCACATGGTGGGCAGAAGGTAGGAGGAAGGTGGGCCAGAATGGTTAAAGATGCTTCTCTGTCAACACAGTGTCTGTCGGCATGTGGGTTCAAATCCCGGTCTCCCCCCCTTTCTCACCACCTCTGACTGGGAAATCAAACTGAGCGTCTAGTCGTTCACATGAAACAATGAACTGAGGTTCCTTACGCAGCACGTATTTGGCACAATGAAAAAAGAACCCATGGCAACGTAAGTATAATGTTCTAATCTAGCAAAACTCGGTAAACAAAATCCACTCTGATAGGTACCCAAATATATATATGCATGCACTCAAGGCCTGACAAAGCATGTTGGGTTATGGTACTGGTCAGGCATCTGCCCAGAATGTGGTGTAGTGTATATGGATTTATCACAATATTTAATCACTTTTTGTAAACCTTTTAAGCTCCAAAGGCCAGAAAAAAATAAACTATTGTGTCAAGAACCTGTATGAAAAGGAAAATGTTTTTCGTTTTTTTCTCTGCTAACTTTTGTCCCTTTCATGATTCATCCTGTTTATGGACAAAAAAAAAAGAAGTCTTTTTAAAAGCGTGTTTGCATGCATGCATGTGTGTGTGTTGTGACTTGTAGGCTGTAAACAAGTGTAACCAGTTGTTAACAGAGATGACGGGTGCAATAGCCGAGTGGTTAAAGCGTTGGACTGTCAATCTGAGGGTCCCGGGTTCGAATCACGGTGACGGCGCCTGGTGGGTAAAGGGTGGAGATTTTTACGATCTCCCAGGTCAACATATGTGCAGACCTGCTAGTGCTTGAACCCTCTTCGTGTGTATATGCAAGCAGAAGATCAAATAGGCACGTTAAAGATCCTGTAATCCATGTCAGCGTTCGGTGGGTTATGGAAACAAGAACATACCCAGAATGCACACCCCCGAAAACGGAGTATGGCTGCCTACATGGCGGGGTAAAAACGGTCATACACGTAAAGACCCACTCGTGTACATACGTGTGAACGTGGGAGTTGCAGCCCACGAATGCAGAAGAAGAAGAAGAAGAGTTAACAGAGATACATCCTTGCCCTGTGTAGTGGCGTCACAGAGTTCTCCTATCATGTGGATTAAGTACATGCAATACCTAGTCTACACCATGCTTTTATTTCCTTTACAAAATGTAAATGCGTTATAAGAATACAAATGTATATAAATATGAAATATACACAAACACTCAAATACAGATCAAGGCTGAACAACAAAAAAAAAAGAATAAATAACTGATTGGAACAATAGTGAAAATAGTGCAATGTTAACATCTACTGTCAATATCCACAGATCTAACGGAAAAGTGGTGATGGGGGTGGAAAAGGTGCTGCCCAAAAATGAATCAACACTGAAAATAAATTCCAGCATAAAATCATAACTGAACCGTTTAGCCAATGCATCTCTAACTGAAATTTCGACTAAACTGTTTAGGCGGTGCTCTTCTAAGTGAAATCATGACTTAACCTTAGCCTGTGCATTTCTAAAAGAAACCACAACTGAGCCATTCAGCCTGTGCATTTCTAAGTGCATCTACCAGTGAGGGAAACAAGCCAAATGCCTTCTGACAGACTTCCAAGTTACTGCTGACATATAAATAAAACAGATCTGCCTATCTCATAATGAGAAACACAAGTCCCTTTTTTTCAAAAGACGTCCTTTCCAGTTCCCAATGCAAAGCAATTAAAAGGAAACCAAAAAGGCAAAAACCACAATTAAAAGGAAACCAAAAAGGCAAAAACCATTCATATTGATGGACTTGTATGCTTGAATAAGAGTTTATTTAAGTAACCAGAAAGATTCGGAATGGGTGTGAAGTGAGCACATAATGTTGTAACTGTCAACTGATGACTATTAACTCACTTACCACAGAATGTTCACACAAACAGGACACATGTTCTGCAGTATGTTCCAACAACTGTTTGTGGGGTGTTTTTTTGTTTTTTTTTCCGAATGATTAACATTTTAACATATAGAACATACTGTACTACAAACCAGCCTTTGCCAACATAATGACCACTGATTTAAAAAGAAAACGCAATGCTTTATGAACTAGATTCTTCAAAGTCCAGTTCAGCAAATTCAAACAAAACAAACAAACAAAAAAAAGAATTTGATACAGATAAAAAAAAATTTTAAAAGTACAAAGAAAAGAGAATCTATCTACAAATGAAAATTAAACAAATGAAAAACAGTAACTGAAGAACAAAAAATAAATCATTACTCAGGAAAAAAAAAAAAGAGCGATATGAATTAGCAAAATATAAACTGGAGGGGGGTTGTGGAAGGTTGGGGTGAGAAACGGCAGGCAGAAAAAACCTGACCATCAAAGGAAGAGGAATTCAAACCTTATCGCAGGTTTGGTCTGACCCGCGAAGCGTTTGACCTCACTAGCGCTCTTGGCGACAATTGTCATGACCCCTGACCTGTTTGCATGCATACAGAGGTCAAGGACACATTCCATGAATAAACCAACTGTCGATAGTGTCAGGTTTCAACGGCTCTCTATTCAGTTATAACAGGAAAACACACCTGTATTATCTAACATCAGCTGTCTATTCGTCACAACTGATAAATGTACCTGTCTTATCTAACAACAGCTGACTATTTCATCATAACAGGTAAACATACCTGTATTATCAAACAACAGCTGACTATTTCATCATAACAGGTAAACATACCTGTATTATCAAACAACAGCTGACTATTTCATCATAACAGGTAAACATACCTGGATTATCAAACAACAGCTGACTATGTCATCACAACAGGTAAATATATTATCAAACAACAGCTGACTATGTCATCACAACAGGTAAACATACCTGTATTATCAAACAACAGCTGACTATTTCATCACAACAGGTAAATATACCTGTAATATCAAACAACAGCTGACTATTTCATCACAACAGGTAAACATACCTGTATATCAAACAACAGCTGACTATGTCATCACAACAGGTAAACATACCTGTATTATCAAACAACAGCTGACTATGTCATCACAACAGGTAAACATACCTGTAATATCAAACAACAGCTGACTATGTCATCACAACAGGTAAACATACCTGTATTATCAAACAACAGCTGACTATGTCATCACAACAGGTAACATACTGTATTATCAAACAACAGCTGACTATGTCATCACAGCAGGTAAATATACCTGTATTATCTAACAACAGCTGACTATTTCATCATAACAGGTAAACATACCTGTATTATCAAACAACAGCTGACTATGTCATCACAACAGGTAAACATACCTGTATTATCAAACAACAGCTGACTATGTCATCACAACAGGTAAACATACCTGTAATATCAAACAACAGCTGACTATGTCATCACAGCAGGTAAATATACCTGTATTATCAAACAACAGCTGACTGTTTCATCACAAGTAAACGGGTCTTGCAGATCCACAACATACAGGCAACGCAGCACTGCTAAACTGACTCTATAGTGATTCTGGGTCTAACAGACCCAGGATGTAGCAATGAGTGGGTAAATAACAAAGTACAGTGCAGGTTAACCCTTTCGCTGCCAGGAAAATAAGATTTAAGTGAAATCTATTTGCCAGGGTTTTTTCACAAAAAACGGGTATAAATTTTCAAAAAATTCTGTGCTCTTTGTTATTGGAGAAAGACCCATAAAAGTATATATTTTCTGAAAGGGAAATGAATAAAGAATACAAAACACATGATGTTTTCCCATTTTATGCATTTTAAGTGACATGCTGTTGTTTTGAAATCAGTGTTTTGTTTTTTGTCACATTTTCAACTTGTTCATTACAAACATTAGTCTGGTAATTTGCACAAAAATATCATTTTCTGGACAAATGGATATCTGCACACACAAAATCATACTAGAACAACCACAATATAAAAAAACTGAAAAAGAAATAGATGCATTGTGACTTCTGCAAGTGATAATATGGATGTGAGGCCACGCCCCCTCAGTCTCCATCCCCCTCCTCTTCACCCCTCTCACACCGTCACTTCATCAGACCGTGTTGGCTGAGTGCCAAGAAAATAGCTCATACGGTGCCCTGCTAAAAATTCGTCTGCTAGAGTTGAACAGCCTGCATCACTCACTGATAGTTGTATCTTGGCCACTCTCTTGATTGCTCCCTTTATTTTCTATCAAATCGTCCTATAAATGTTCACCACTGTCTTCTCCTTCGAATTTATGCTCCAATTCTTTCTGAGCATTAGCTGAAGAAAGTAATCTTGGTTGATTTAGTTCGCCACGAGCGCATGTCTTGAGCACGGAGTCAGTCCGACATTTTGTTGAGCGAGCGAGGAGAGGAGCCAGGCAAAGACTGCGGCCAGTAACCCAACCAAAACGTTCAAATAAAGGACTGCCTTATGACGCAGATGGTGTTTCTAGCTATGAATAGAATCCAGAAAGATTCCCCAAGCTAAAGCTACCAGCATTTTTGTCAACGAACTGAATGCAAAGCAGGGAAAAGTCAGAATATTTCGATGACGAGTTATCTCGTCATGCAGGCAGCGAAGCATACATGCTTGCCATGACGAGTTATCTCGTCATGCAGGCAGCCTAGGGGTTAATCCAGCCCACTCTTTACACACAACAGACAAACAATACTTTTTTTCTTTTTTTGTATTTTATAAAGCAATCACAACGCTGCAGGCAAAAACATCTTAGAGACAATGGCAGACGCACTGGAATGATTAAATAGAATTTGTATTAATTTATTGGCTTGATATATGCTGTGTGTGCATGTGTATGTGTGTGTGTGTGTGTGTGTGTGTGTGTGTGTGTAGCTGGTTTAAGCCTATCAATGGTTATTGTAGTTTTTTTCATTTTATTTAATCTCTTTTTATAGTGTGCCTGATCATATTACATATGCATATGTGTTTATAACAAGCCTGTGATTGCACAAACGAATTTCCATGTGGACCACTAAAGCATTGTTCATATTGTTCATTTGATCTGATGCTGGGGACCCCCACCCCACCCCACCCCCACACCCCCCAACAACCGTCTCACCTCACAGTGCCCGGGGTGTCAGAGTCACCTCCCCTCCTCTCCCGCCCGTCTTTGGCGCCGGGTTCAAAGGTCACCTGACCGGCCTTGGCAGCGGCCTTGCCCTTGACCCCTGGGGGCAGCGGCGCTCCGGCACCAGTAAACACAAAGGACTGGCTGGGGCTGGCACCTGTCGGGGAAAACAGTGCGTGTCAGGTGTGACCCTGTTGGGTAGCTGAGGTATACTGCTATTCTCATCCATACTTGGCACATCCCCAAACTGCAGAGTTTTGGAATAATAACTGGAGACTGAACCGAACGCTGATCTGTTCATTTTGAATACTGCACTAAAAAATGACAAAAACAACTAGAAAACTTACATCACAATACTACAATGTCTACAATGAAACTCTTTTTTTTTTAATTTTTTAACTTTAATATCCCTTTTAGTTTCTACTTCAGAACTGTTCTGGGTTTTTTTTTCTTGGCAAATAAAATCCACTTTTGGTGGGGGGGAGGGGATCTTTATGGTGACAATGTCAATTAATTTAAATACAACACTGAAATGACTGCACAGTGAAGATAAAATGCACAATTAATAACTGTGAAAAAAAAAAATCCATAGAAAGCAAAGTATGTGCATGTATTCATGTGTGCAGGAAAATGCAGCGTGGATGTGCATGCATATACCCGTGCCACGTCTACACAACAATAACACACAACAGTGAACATGCAGCAGAGATCAACCAGAGGGAAAGAATCACCGTGATCATTCCCCATCAGCCAGGACGGACTGCGTGACGTGACGGGTCCCTGCACTGCCAAGACTGCAGGCCAGAGTGCTGTTTCAACCTTCTCCAAAACTGAAGTCAGGTCCCTACTGACACCTTCACAATCCCCCCCACGCCCCCCCCCCACCCCCCTGACAGACAAGCTGAGCACAGCGCTTACTTCGAACCCCCCTCTCCTCCTCCTCCAGGAGTCTCCTCTTCTCCCGGTCAACGGCCTTCGTCCTCAGGATGTCCCCCATGTGAGCCAGCAGCTTGCGACGCGCATTGTACGTTTCCCGCTCGGCGTGCGTGAGGGCGTGGTACGGCATGTGAGCAATGCGCCGGTCCTGGTGACATCATGCAGGGTGACAGGGGTGACATCATCATCAGTGACATCATGCAGGGTGACAGGGGTGACATCATCATCAGTGACATCATGCAGGGACAGGGTGACATCATCAGTGACATCATGTATAATCAGTGACATCATGCAGGGACAGGGTGACATCATCATCAGTGACATCATGCAGGGACAGGGTGACATCATCATCAGTGACATCATGCAGGGACAGGGTGACATCATCATCAGTGACATCATCAGTGACATCGTGCAGGGTGACATCATCAGTGACATCATGCAGGGACAGGGTGATATCATCATCAGTGACATCATGCAGGGACAGGGTGACATCATCAGTGACATCATGCAGGGACAGGGTGACATTATCAGTGACATCATGGAGAGACAGAGTGACATCATCAGTGACATCATGCAGGGACAGTGACATCATCAGTGACATCATGCAGGGACAGGGTGACATCATCAGTGACATCATGCAGGGACAGGGTGACATCATCAGTGACATCATGCAGGGAAATGGGTGACAAGCTGAATAAATGAATCTGTGAATGAGTCAATGAGTGAATAAATAAATAAATAGATAATTTTCTTAAAAGATGAATAAATGAACATAAATAGATAGAATATAGATAAGTAAATAAAATGAAATATATAATAAAGTAACTTAATACTTTAAAAAACAATATAAACATAATAAAACACATGGATCAAGCAGCTGTCTTGAAAACAGACAAGAAACAAAGAGAGGGGAGAAGACAAAATTAAGGTGATGTCTGAAAACACTATGCCCGGTGATGAACAGACAAAATTAAGGTGATGTCTGAAAACACTATGCCCGGTGATGAACAGACAAAATTAAGGTGCATGTCTGAAAACACTATGCCTGGTGATGAACAGACAAAATTAAGGTGCATGTCTGAAAACACTATGCCCGGTGATGAACAGACAAAATTAAGGTGATGTCTGAAAACACTATGCCCGGTGATGAACAGACAAAATTATTGTGATGTCTGAAAACACTATGCCTGGTGATGAACAGACAAAATTAAGGTGATGTCTGAAAACACTATGCCCGGTGATGAACAGACAAAATTAAGGTGATGTCTGAAAACACTATGCCTGGTGGTAAACAGACAAATGCAATCATTCAGTAGATGCACTGGTAAAAAACATAAATACATAACTCCCCCCCACACCCACACACCCACTCCCTCACCCCCCAGAAAAAGACAATGCAAATGCATTTCTATCAAAAACATGCGTATACATTAACATATATACGTACATGTTTACCTAATGCAAACATTCAAAGTAACTGCAAACAAACAACAACCATGTCATGAAACGAAAAGCCAAATGCACCATATGTACATCAATAAAACAACAAACAACTCCAATGAAACCAAAAATTACCATTTTATTCTCTCTTTTTTTTTCTCTCTCTCCCACTGCTGTCTAGCCACAATTAACACTGGTGTGTAAATGAAGATGTATGTGAATATTTCAACACAGAAACTCGTATTCTTTTTCCTGCATGCAGTATGTTAACAATGTCTAACAAATACATTACACACCCCATCGATGTCAAGTGAAACAAGCAATGGATGTGGTGGACTTTAAAACAGGTTTGTTTTGCATTTCAAGCTGACCAATGCTACACAAACAGAGAGAGGCAAGGCCTTCAAGACTCACTTGTGATACACTTTTTAAAAAAATCCAAGCTTTTTATGTATTGGGTATATTTCAAAATGTGATGTTTAAGATAAGAAAGATCAGTTTAAAGCAAATTAAGTCCCATAGCATTAATTACAGAGTAATTTCCCTTTTTTACTATCTGCACCAAAATGTTTGCAAAATAAATAAAACTTCCATGCTTAGCAAAAGAAGTTCCTGTTTGAACAAAAAATGATAATAATGACTGCTCTTGTTGTTGGGTCAGAATATCAGATCAAAGTGTCAAGTTTAGATAATGCAAAAAATATAATTATAAAAGTAAATGCAGTTTGCATATAATTAGGCTTCATTTTTTTTTTTTTTGGGTTTTGTGTGTGCCCATCCCAGAGGTGCAATATTGTTTTAAACAAGATGATTGGAAAGAACTGAATTTTTCTTATTTTTATGCCTAATTTGGTGTCAACTGACAAAGTATTTGCAGAGAAAATGTTAATGTTAAAGTTTACCACGGACACACAGACACACACAGACAACCAAACACCGGGTTAAAACATAGACTCACTTTGTTTACACAAGTGGGCCAACAATGACGGACAGGAAGAAAATGACTGCACAGTTCCCTAAAGATGGGGGTCCATTAACTGTTCTTTTTTTTCCGAGACCTATGGCATTCCCACATGGCATTTGGAACTTATCAGCATTTATGTATTCAAGAGCTGGTTTCACCTATTTCACACCAAAAGAATTTGAAACGGAAAAAAAAAAAAAAAATATCTTAAACGGTATTGTCTTTTTTTGTCTTTTTTTTTTTTTTTCATCAAGGGAAAAAATCTTATCTGATTCAGTGAGAATTAGTTCCCCTGTAACTACTCTTTCTTTTTCGTTTTCTTTTCTTTCTTTCTTTGCTTCACAGTGACAAATGACATCAGCAACAGGTTGCAGATACTGGCCAGCTGACGACAACAGCGACACAGTAGCAACACCAACACAGTCTACTTGCCAAGCATTTACCTGTCAGACCACACATAATCCACATAAAATCCATGATATAATCTACACACACACTTGTCCAACATACCAATCACTCCACACTAGCTGGGGTACACATGTACTGCCCTCCACACTAGCTGGGGTACACATGCACTGCCCTCCACACTAGCTGGGGTACACATGTACTGCCCTCCACACTGGGCTATGCATGCACACTGCCCTCCAGTCTAGCTGGGGTACATATGCACTGCACTCCACAATGCTGGGGCACACATGAGCTGCACAACACTAGCTGGGTATGCATGTATTGCCCTCCACTTTAGCTGGGGTACACATGCACTGACCTCCATACTAAGCAGAGACTTGCATTCACTTCCCTCCAGTCTATGTTGGGCAGACATGCACTGCCCTCCAAACTAGCTGGGGGTACATATGCACTGCCCTCCACACTAGCTGGGGTACACGTGCACGCAGCCTTCAGTCTGGCTGGGAGACGCATGCACTGCCCTCCAAACTAGCTAGAGTACACATGCACTGCCCTGAACACTAGCTGGAGTACACATGCACTGCCCTGAACACTAGCTGGAGTACACATGCACTGCCCTCCACAATAGCTGTTGTGTGCATTTACCACACCAGCTGGGGTATGCATGCACCACACTAGTTAGAGTACGCATGCACTGCCCTCACACTAGGGTAGGGTACACATGCTCCACACTAGCTGGCTACGTATGCACTCCCTCACACTAGCTGGGTACACATGCACTCCCTCACATTAACTGGGGTACGCATGCACTGCCCTCACACTAGCTGGGGTATGCATGCACCACACTAGCTGGGGTACGCATGCACTGCCCTCCAGTCTGGCTCTTACACCACAGGCCGTCACGGTGGCTGACAACCTGACGGGGGCGGAGGAGGGTCGTGGGGGTCGCGCGGGGGGAGGCAAGGTCAAGGTCTTCCCATCTCCGCTCCCTTCCACAGGCCGCTGCTCCAGAAAGGCACCACACCCTCTGGTCACCTGACCTGATGGCAGCTCTGGCTGAACCAATCACAATGCGGTGTGCTGCATCACCTGACCAATCAGCGCGTGGCTTATAAGACCTCTCCACCAATCGCAACCCGGCACACTGAGGGCAGGATGGTGACTTCACAGTGAAGTTCGGTTCTCGGCGCTTCATGCAGACCAGTCCGTGCAGTTTGTGCACGCCTGATGCGTTTCAACACACTGTCTGCTCAGCCCGCTTACTGGCTTTTCTCTCTCATGCAGTCCTGGTATTCTTCACGGTTCATCCTCTCCACAAAGTAAAGCCACAGAAAAAGACAGAAGAAGAAGAAGAAGAAGAAAAAGGGTAGTGATGCTTTAAATGAACAAATAATTAAAAACAACATGAAACAATGTTATCTGCCAGAAACTTAATGACTTAATGGAGTTAATAATAAGGATAGAAAATGATTATGCTATTGATATGGAAAAGCAGGAATCTTCCAAAGCCTGTACATAATATTATATGCACACACACACACACACACACACACACACACACACACACACATGCACACACATACACATATGGGTATATCTGTTCATATATATGGGGGATAATGATTATATGGGTTATCTGTCTGTAAGAAAAAAGAAAATCAACATGATCTGATGGCCTTGCTAAAACAATCCTTCAAAAAACTGTTGAAGGAGGGAGGAGGGAAAGACCCAAACAAACGACAAAGGTCTGACAACATACGCAGGATGAACAGGAAAACCATTCTGCAGAGACCTAGACTTTTGACACACAACATACAGACCTGGAGGAATCTGGTGAACAGTTCTGTGCGGCGCCCCAGGCACTCTTCACACAGTTGCGGGAGAAGAAGCAGAGAAGAAATTAACTGCTTCAAAAAAAAAAAATAAATAAATAAAAAGACAGTTGAAAAGAAGGGCTGCTGAAAATACACCAGGTGAATCTGAGCACTGGCCTGGTTAAACACACAGAGACTGACCTGGTTAAACACACAGTGACTGACCTGTTTAAATACACAGACTGACCTGGTTAAACATGCAGAGACTGACCTGGTTAAACACACATAGACTGACCTGGTTAAACACGCAGGGACTGACCTGGTTAAACACAGAGACTGACTGACCTGGTTAAACCCACAGAGACTGACCTGGTTAAACATGCAGAGACTGACCTGGTTAAACACACAGAGACTGACCTGGTTAAACACGCAGAGACTGACCTGGTTAAACACACAGAGACTGACCTGGTTAAACACAGAGACTGACCTGGTTAAACATGCAGTGACTGACCTGGTTAAACACACAGAGACTGACCTGGTTAAACACGCAGAGACTGACCTGGTTAAACACGCAGTGACTGACCTGGTTAAACACACAGAGACTGACCTGTTTAAACACGCAGAGACTGACCTGGTTAAACACGCAGTGACTGACCTGGTAAAATAGAGACTGACCTGGTTAAACATGCAGTGACTGACCTGGTTAAACACAGAGACTGACCTGGTTAAACATGCAGTGACTGACCTGGTTAAACACGCAGTGACTGACCTGGTTAAACACACAGAAGCTGACCTGGTTAAACACGCAGTGACTGACCTGGTTAAACACACAGTGACTGACCTGGTTAAACATGCAGAGACTGACCTGGTTAAACACACAGTGACTGACCTGGTTAAACACACAGTGACTGACCTGGTTAAACACGCAGAGACTGACCTGGTTAAACACACAGAGACTGACCTGGTTAAACACACAGTGACTGACTGACCTGGTTAAACATGCAGTGACTGACCTGGTTAAACACACAGAGACTGACCTGGTTAAACATGTAGTAAGCATAGTCCACAGCAGTCCCCAGCACACGTTTTGGGCCGATAGCGACAGGGGCCAGGACGTCGGCCCCGGCTTTGATCAGCTGGTCAATCTGGACAAAGTGGTCAACACCACACTCTGACATCATCGTCAACAACTACAGGCTTTGATCAGCTGGTCAATCTGGACAAAGTGGTCAACACCACACTCTGACATCATGGTCAACAACTACAGGCTTTGATCAGCTGGTCAATCTGGACAAAGTGGTCAACACCACACTCTGACATCATCGTCAACAACTACAGGCTTTGATCAGCTGGTCAATCTGGACAAAGTGGTCAGCACCACACACTGACATCATGGTCAACAACTACAGGCTTTGATCAGCTGATCAATCTGGACAAAGTGGTCAACACCATACTCTCACATCATCATCACCAACTACAGGCTTTGATCAGCTGGTCAATCTGGACAAAGTGGTCAACACCACACACTGACATCATCGTCAACATCTACAGGCTTTGATCAGCTGGTCAATCTGGACAAAGTGGTCAACACCACACTCTGACATCATGGTCAACAACTACAGGCTTTGATCAGCTGGTCAATCTGGACAAAGTGGTCAACACCACACTCTGACATCATGGTCAACAACTACAGGCTTTGATCAGCTGGTCAATCTGGACAAAGTGGTCAACACCACACTCTGACATCATCGTCAACAACTACAGGCTTTGATCAGCTGGTCAATCTGGACAAAGTGGTCAACACCACACTCTGACATCATGGTCAACAACTACAGGCTTTGATCAGCTGGTCAATCTGGACAAAGTGGTCAACACCACACTCTGACATCATGGTCAACAACTACAGGCTTTGATCAGCTGGTCAATCTGGACAAAGTGGTCAACACCACACTCTGACATCATTGTCAACAACTACAGGCTTTGATCAGCTGGTCAATCTGGACAAAGTGGTCAACACCACACTCTGACATCATCGTCAACAACTACAGGCTTTGATCAGCTGGTCAATCTGGACAAAGTGGTCAACACCACACTCTGACATCATGGTCAACAACTACAGGCTTTGATCAGCTGGTCAATCTGGACAAAGTGGTCAACACCACACTCTGACATCATCGTCAACAACTACAGGCTTTGATCAGCTGGTCAATCTGGACAAAGTGGTCAACACCACACTCTGACATCATGGTCAACAACTACCGGCTCTGGGTTCCAATCATGGTCTTGTCCTTTCTTCAAAGTTTGGAGAATCAAACTGAGAATCCAGTCATTCAAATGAGATGATGGCGCAATAGCCGAGTGGTTAAAGCGTTGGACTGTCAATCTGAGGGTCCCGGGTTCGAATCACGGTGACGGCGCCTGGTGGGTAAAGGGTGGAGATTTTTACGATCTCCCAGGTCAACATATGTGCAGACTTGCTAGTGCCTGAACCCCCTTCGTGTGTATATGCAAGTAGAAGATCAAATAGGCACGTTAAAGATCCTGTAATCCATGTCAGCGTTCGGTGGGTTATGGAAACAAGAACATACCCAGCATGCACACCCCCGAAAATGGAGTATGGCTGCCTACATGGCGGGGTAAAAACGGTCATACACGTAAAAGCCCACTCGTGTGCATACGAATGAACGCAGAAGAAGAATAAGAAATGAGATGATGATAAACAGATGCCTTGTGTGCCGCACACACACGGCGCACTGAGAGAGAACCCATGACAACACAAGAGAGGCAAGGCCTTCAAGACTCACTTGTGATAAATTAAGTCCCCTTGCATTAATTACAGAGTAATTTCCCTTTTTTTACTATCTGCACCAAAACGTTTGCAAAATAAATAAAACTTCCATGCTTAGCAAAAGAAGTTCCCGTTTGAACAAAAAAATGATAATAATGACTGCTCTTGTTGTTGTGTCAGAATATGAGATCAAAGTGCCAAGTTTAGAGAATACAAAAAAATATAAATATAACAGTAAATGCAGTTTGCATATAATTAGGCTTCTTTTTTTTATTTTTTTGTGCCTATCCCAGAGGTGCAATATTGTTTTAAACAAGATGACTGAAAAGAACTGAATTTTTCCTATTTTTATGCCTAATTTGGTGTCAACTGACAAAGTATTTGCAGAGAAAATGTCAATGTTAAAGTTTACCACGGACACACAGACACACGGACACACACACACACACACAGACAACCGAACACCGGGTTAAAACATAGACTCACTTTGTTTACACAAGTGAGTCAAAAAGTGTTGTCCTCTGGCAAAATTCTGCAGAAAAAAAAAATCCACTCTGATAGGTACACAAATATACATTTGTATTTCTCTTTTCTCTCACAACATGCATGCATGCACTCAAGGCCTGACAAAGCATGTTGGGTTATGCTGCTGGTCAGGCATCTGCCTAGTTGATGTGGTGTAGCGTATATGGATTTGTCCGAACACAGTGACATCTGTTATAAAAAAAACAACTGAAACTCCAGAATTAACACAAACTGACCATCCTCGGCAAACCGCACAAGAACGGAGCGGTTAAAGTGTTGGACTTTCCATGCCAGGGTCCTGGGTTTGAATCTCAAGTCACGGCACCACTCTGGTGGGTTAAGATTAAAGATTTCCCTCCATCTCCCAAGTCAACAGATGTGCAGATCTGCTAAGTGCCTGAACCCCCTTTGGGTTCGTACATATCCAAAATATCAACGGTACATGTTAAAGATCCCATGATCCATGCCAACATTTGGTGGGTTACGGAAGAAGGAATATACCCCATATGCACGCCCCCCCAAAATGGAGTATGGCTGCACAGCGGGGCAGAATCAGTCCTGCACATAAAAGCCCGCTCCTAGACATAATGAATGTGAGAAGTGCAGCCCAACAAACACAGAACAAGATGGAACAACTCTCCCATCGCACGGCACTGTTATCTCATCTTGTATTCACACTGCATGCTTCTTTTTTCTCTTTTTGACTCACTTGTGTAAACAAAGTGACTCTATGTTTTAACTCACTCAGTACGGCCAGTCCTCTCTTCTCCTCTACACGTACCCCTCGGGTGTCCAGTGGGTGTCTCAATGACCCAACCTTTAGCTTCCGTCGTCAGAATTGTGGTATCTTTGTCAACATTCACCTCTTCAGTATAAGAGGCTTCCGCTTGCAATATTTTGATGATGGTAATTGGGGTGAAACGCTGTTAACGTTGTCTCTTTTGCCGTTCGTGTTCGCCGAGAGTTAACCCGGTGTTCGGTTGTCTGTGTGTGTGTGTGTGTGTGTCTGTGTGTCCGTGGTAAACTTTAACATTGACATTTTCTCTGCAAATACTTTGTCAGTTGACACCAAATTTGGCATAAAAAAAAGGAAAAATTCAGTTCTTTCCAGTTATCTTGTTTAAAACAATATTGCACCTCTGGGATGAGCACAAAAAAAATAAAAAATAAAGCCTAATTATATGCAAACTGCATTTACTGTTACATTTATATTTTTTTTATTCTCTAAACTTGGCACTTTGATGTGATATTCTGACCCAACAAGAGCAGTCATTATTATCATTTTTTGTTCAAACAGGAACTTCTTTTGCTAAGCATGGAAGTTTTAATTATTTTGCAAACCTTTTGGTGCAGATAGTATAAAAGGGAAATTACTCTGTAATTAATGCTAGGGGAGTTAATTTGCTTTAAGCTGATCTTTCTCATCTTAAACATTACATTTTGAAATTATACTCAATACATAAAAAGCTTGGATTTTTTTTTTTAAGTGTATCACAAGTGAGTCTTGAAGGCCTTGCCTCTCTTGTCTTTTTTTGTTGTTGTTGCTTTTGTTCACTGATTGCACTTCCTCACCAGCTGAATGCGGGCCTGAATGGATCGGCGATGTTCGTACTCCGTGGAGGAAGCCACACAGAGGGCGCTGCCTACACCGTGGGTCAGGGGCAGACTGGGGTCAGCGCAGTACACCAAGAGTTCGTCGATGGCCTGGAACCAACATCCACACCAGATACAACCATACGGCCGAGTTGGAGGATGAAGAAAAGTTAATAACCTAACCCCTCCACCCAAGTTTTTATACTGATATGCACTTGTATGTATCCTAATTTCTATTGTATCTGTGTTTGTGTATGATTTTCAATTTATGTTCGTACCTTGTTATGTACTATCCCCCTCAATATTCCTTGTGACCCCGGTACACTTGGTAATAAAGACATATTCTACCCTTCGTCTAACCACCACCACCACCACCTCCATCCCTCAACACCACCATCACTACCTCCACCACCCCTCAACACCATGACCCCTCAACACCACCACCACTACCACCACCACCCCTCAACACCGCCACCACCCCTCAACACCACCATCACCCCTCAACACCACCTCCATCCCTCAACACCACCATCACTACCTCCACCACACCTCAACACCACCACCACCCCTCAACACCACCACCCCTCACCACCACCACCACACCTCAACACCACCATCACCCCTCAACACCACCACCACCCCTCAACACCACCACCCCTCAACACCACCACCACCCCTCAACACCACCACCCCTCAACACCATCACCCCTCAACACCACCACCACCCCTCAACCTCACCACCCCTCAACACCACCCCCACCACCCCTCAACACCACCACCACACCACCACCACCACTACTACCATTCAACAACAATGCCACCAACCCCGACCCCCCCCCCCCCCCCACACACACACACACCCATCCCCCCTCATCCACCCAGACAGAGAGAGAGACAGACAGACAGACAGACTGACTGACCAGGTCGTTGCCGCTGGTGATGGCGAGGGCCAGGGGAGAGAATCCGTTACACATGAGGTCAGGGTTGGCCTTGTGCTTCAGCAACAGCTGTACCACCTTGCAGGAGTTCTGAACACAGCACACATACATGTTGTTAGCTGTACCACCTTGCAGGAGTTCTGAACACAGCACACACACATGTTGTTAGCTAGCTGTACCACCTTGCAGGAGTTCTGTACACAGCACACATACATGTTGTTAGCTAGCTGTACCACCTTGCAGGAGTTCTGAACACAGCACACATACATGTTGTTAGCTAGCTGTACCACCTTGCAGGAGTTCTGAACACAGCACACACACATGTTGTTAGCTGTACCACCTTGCAGGAGTTCTGAACACAGCACACATACATGTTGTTAGCTAGCTGTACCACATTGCAGGAGTTCTGAACACATCACACATACATGCTGTTAGCCGTGCCACCTTGCAGGAGTTCTGAACACAGCACACATACATGCTGTTAGCTGTACCACCTTGCAGGAGTTCTGAACACAGCACACATACATGTTGTTAGCTAGCTGTACCACCTTGCAGGAGTTCTGAACACAGCACACATACATGTTGTTAGCTGTGCCACCTTGCAGGAGTTCTGAACACAGCACACAAACATGTTGTTAGCTGTACCACCTTGCAGGAGTTCTGAACACAGCACACATACATGCTGTTAGCTGTACCACCTCGCAGGAGTTCTGAACACAGCACACACACATGTTGTTAGCTGTACCACCTTGCAGGAGTTCTGAACACAGCACATGCTGTTAGCTGTACCACCTTGCAGGAGCTCTGAACACAGCACACACACATGTTGTTAGCTGTACCACCTTGCAGGAGTTCTGAACACAGCACACATACATGTTGTTAGCTGTACCACCTTGCAGGAGTTCTGAACACAGCACACACACATGTTGTTAGCTGTACCACCTTGCAGGAGTTCTGAACACAGCACACATACATGTTGTTAGCTGTGCCACCTTGCAGGAGTTCTGAACACAGCACACATACATGCTGTTAGCTGTACCACTTTGCAGGAGTTCTGAACACAGCACACATACATGTTGTTAGCTAGCTGTACCACATTGCAGGAGTTCTGAACACAGCACACATACATGTTGTTAGCTGTGCCACCTTGCAGGAGTTCTGAACACAGCACACATACATGTTGTTAGCTGTACCACCTTGCAGGAGTTCTGAACACAGCACACATACATGCTGTTAGCTGTACCACCTTGCAGGAGTTCTGTACACAGCACACATACATGTTGTTAGCTGTACCACCTGGCAGGAGTTCTGAAACACAGCACACATACATGTTGTTAGCTGTACCACCTTGCAGGAGTTCTGAACACAGCACACATACATGTTGTTAGCTGTGCCACCTTGCAGGAGTTCTGAACACAGCACACACACATGTTGTTAGCTAGCTGTACCACATTGCAGGAGTTCTGAACACAGCACACATACATGTTGTTAGCTGTACCACCTTGCAGGAGTTCTGAACACAGCACACATACATATAGTTAGCTGTACCACCTTGCAGGAGTTCTGTACACAGCACACACACATGTTGTTAGCTGTACCACCTTGCAGGAGTTCTGAACACAGCACACATACATGTTGTTAGCTGTGCCACCTTGCAGGAGTTCTGAACACAGCACACATACATGTTGTTAGCTGTACCACCTTGCAGGAGTTCTGTACACAGCACACACACATGTAGTTAGCTGTACCACCTTGCAGGAGTTCTGAACACAGCACACATACATGTTGTTAGCTAGCTGTACCACCTTGCCGGTGTTCTGAACACAGCACACATACATATATATACACCACACACACACACACACACACCACACACACACACACACCACACACACACACACACACACACTGTGAAAACTGACAGAATTTTGTTTTTTGTTCTTGGCATTTTTGTTGTTGTTTGTTTTGCTTTGTCAAGATGCATCTGGAATTTTAAACCAACTGAATATCAAACAAAGTTTTGAAATTAAAAAAAAAAAAGAAAGAAAAAAGAATAAACTGTCTGAAAAGAAAACCACAGAGGGCTGTGAGCTTGTACAGAGACAACCCCTTTCATCCCCCCCACCACCCCTTTCATCCCCCCCACCACCCCATTCATCCCCCCCACCACCACCCCTTTCATCCCCCCCACCACCCCATTCATCCCCCCCACCACCCCATTCATCCCCCCCACCACCACCCCTTTCATGCCCCCCCACCACCCCATTCATCCCCCCTACCACTCCATTCATCCCCCCACCCCACCCCCACCACCCCTTTCATGCCCCCCCACCACCCCATTCATCCCCTCTACCACTCCATTCATCCCCCCCACCACCACCCCTTTCATGCCCCCCCACCACCCCATTCATCCCCCCTACCACTCCATTCATCCCCCCCCCGCCCCCACCACCCCTTTCATGCCCCCCCACCACCCCATTCATCCCCCCACCCAATTCATCCCCCCACCACCCACCACCACCCCATTCATCCCCCCACCCAATTCATCCCCCCACCACCACCCCATTCATCCCCCCCCCACCACCCCATTCATCCCGCCACCACCACCACCCCTTTCATCCCCCCCACCACCCCATTCATCCCCCCACCACCCCATTCATCCCCCCACCACCACCCCATTCATCCCCCCACCACCACCCCTTTCATACCTCCCCCTTCCCCACCCCCGTCCCCACTTCTACCTGATCCCTTACCACTACACACTGAGTCACACATCCTTACCACTACACACTGAGTCACACATCCTTACCACTACACACTGAGTCACACATCCCTCCCCTGATCCCTTACCACTACACACTGAGTCACACATCCTTACCACTACACACTGAGTCACACATCCCTCCCCTGATCCCTTACCACTACACACTGAGTCACACATCCTTACCACTACACACTGAGTCACACATCCCTCCCCTGATCCCTTACCACTACACACTGAGTCACACATCCTTACCACTACACACTGAGTCACACATCCCTCCCCTGATCCCTTACCACTACACACTGAGTCACACATCCCTCCCCTGATCCCTTACCACTACACACTGAGTCACACACCCCACCACTGTCCCCCTTACCACTACACACTGAGTCACACATCCCTCCCCTAACAACAAGCATACAGCACGTTCTCCAGGTGTCTTTTAGTCACATTAATCCTACAAACACTGTGTGTGTGTGTGTGTGTGTGGTGTGTGTGTGTGTGTGTGTGTGTGTGTGGTGTGTGTGTGTGTGTGTGTGTGTGTGTGTGTGTGTGTGTGTGTGTGTGTGTGTGTGTGTGTGACCTTGTAGTGATCGTCCCTGGCACAGGCAATCTGCAGAGGAGTCCTGCCCCCCAGCAAGGCGCTGCTCTCCAGTGAGATGGCGTCCTTCGACCACTCCTCCTCCTGAGCAACACACAGAGAAATCAACACTCTGTTTCAGTTCATGCCCCAATCACACACTGCCGAATATTTCCAAGATAACTTGGATCAATTGGTTTTAACCCACTGAATGCCATGCACAGAGAATTCATGGTCATAGTGACGTCACTGATTACATCAAATAAGGGAAATAACTGTGGACAGTGACAAGGAGATGATTTGGATTGGAGCTCAGGTGATGACGATTTTGATGCAGAAAGTGACCAAACTAAAGCTCCATCTTAATGCAGAAAATACCAAACTTAAGCTCCATCTTAATGCAGAAAATGACCAAACTAAAGCTCCATCTTAATGCAGAAAGTGACCAAACTAAAGCTCCATCTTAATGCAGAAAATGACCAAACTAAAGCTCCATCTTAATGCAGAAAATGACCAAACTAAAGCTCCATCTTAATGCAGAAAGTGACCAAACTAAAGCTCCATCTTAATGCAGAAAATGACCAAACTAAAGCTCCATCTTAATGCAGAAAGTGACCCAACTAATGCTTCATTTGCCTCCTATCACCATGCCAAGTTTTAGGTCAACATGTTCACTTCAAACTAAATGACATGTTCCACCCCTACTAACAAGCACGCTACACACCAAATGACATGTTCAAGGCTACACACCAAACAACACGTTCACCGCTACACATAAAATGACATGCTTGGCTACACATCAAATGACATGCTACACAACAAACAACACATTCATGGCTACACCTAAAATGACATGTTCATGGCTAAACACCAAAAAGGAATGCTACACACCGAATGACGCATTCAGCACTACACACCAAACAACACATATACCGAATGACACGTTCAGTACTACACACCAAACAACACGTTCAGCACTACACACTGAACAACACATATACCGAACGACATGTTCAGCACTACACACCAAACAACACGTTCAGCACTACACACCAAATGACACATTCAGCACTACACATCAAACAACACGTTCAGCAATACACACCAAACAACACGATCAGCACTACACACCAAACGACATGTTCCGACACGTTCAGCACTACACACCAAACAACACATATACCGAACGACACGTTCAGCACTACACACCAAACAACACGTTCAGCACTACACACCAAACAACACGTTCTACACACCAAACAACACGTTCAGCACTACACACTAAATGACACGTTCAGCACTACACACCAAATGACATGTTCAGCACTACACACCAAACGACACGTTCAGCACTACACACCAAACAACACGTTCAGCACTACACACCAGGGTGCGGTTGAGGAAGGAGTCGTCCCCCCTGGCCCTGACGTCGGGGTCGGCCAGAGCGTCCAGCAGCAGGTCAGTGATGGACACACCCTCCTCGCCCGGGATGGCCACCGCGATGTGCAGCGGTGCAAGGCCCCCCTTCTGTCACAACACACACACACCAAGGAGCGGTCACTGCCTTTGGACAAATCCATATACGCTACACCACATCTGCTAGGCAGATGCCTGACCAACAGCACAGACCGGTCATTAATTCTCACATTTCTCCAAGCAGGCAAGTAGGAAGAGTATTTCCGTCACCTGCAGAACCTGTTGTCGTAGCTGCAGCAAGCTTTATAGTCTGGTCTCCAGAGTTGAGCTACACCAAGCAGAAAACCACAGAGGACTACACTGCAATAATGTGAGATACAGACTGCTTCACACGTGACTATTTCAAGTGGGCGTGGTTACACTGCAATAATGTGAGACACAGACTGCTTCACACGTGACTATTTCAAGTGGGCGTGGTTACACTGCAATAATGTGAGATACAGACTGCTTCACACGTGACTATTTCAAGTGGGTGTGGTTACACTGCAAAAATGTGAGATACAGACTACTTCACACGTGTGACTATTTAAAGTGGGCGTGGTTACGCTGCAATGAGATACATTCAACACATTATGTTTTCATATTCAGAAGATGTTGACACCCTGCAGCTGTTTTGTATCTTGTTGCTTTCATTATAAAATGTTGACATATCATTTTATCTGACAGCTAAATGCCTGCCACAATTCCTCTGGACCAGCACTACATGAAACCCTCCATAAGAACGTTTGGAACAGGAGAGGCATCACCCTGGAGACAAAGCTCAAAATATACAAGGCCATAGTTCTCACCACACTGCTCAATGGATGTGAATCATGGACGGTCTACAAACGCCACGCCAAAAAGCTGAACCACTTCCACACCACCAGCCTCAGAAAACTTCTCGGCATAAAGTGGCAAGAGAAGATCCCTGACACAGAGGTGCTCACTTGTGCAAACTTGCCCAGCGTCTACACCATCTTGATGCAGGCCCAGCTGTGCTGGGCAGGCCATATAGTTCACATGCCAGACGACTGGCTCCCCAAGAAACTGCTGTACAGCGAACTCCAATATGGCAAGCGCTCCCATGGAGGCCAAAAGAAGTGCTTCAAAGACACTCTGAAAGCTTCTCTGAAGGCCTTCAACATCAGCCACGACACATGGGAGCTGAATGCAATGGACAGACCAAAGTGGCGTTCAGCTGTCCACAAAGGCGCCAAATCCTGTGAGGCCAACAGAATCACTGCAGCAGAGCAACACAGACAGGCCAGGAAAAGCAGTGCCAGCAAGTCCCCGACAGCCACCACCATCCCCTGTCCACACTGCGTCAGAACCTTTCGGGCGCTGAATGGCCTGATCAGTCATCTGCGCACCCACAGAGCCCAACCCACCCACCCCCAGGATGACTAGATGGTCCTCGTCGATCCCGATGGACGAACCACACATGACACCACTGCAGTAAAAAAAAAAATGGGGTGATTCACTAAAACCACAAAAATCAATTGAGAATTGTTGATTTGATCAGTCAAACAAAGCTTTGTTTTCATGCTTCTGGAATCCATAAATGGCTCAGTTTAGAATGCCAACTGTACCAAGCAAGAATAAACGAAATTAGAATAGTGCGTTGGTACCAGAATACTCGTGCCTGGTCGACAGGGGAAGTAATCATCGTACGAGTTAACTCATACCTGGAGTAGAATGAGATTAAGGATCTGTTTTGTGGCTTGGTTGATGTTCTTCTGGCTATTTTGTGTCATGATATTTGTTCTTCTTTCTAACATTCTGTGTCATGGTAGATGTCTTTCTTTCTAACATCCTGTGTCATGGTAGTTGTTCTTCTTTCTAACATTCTGTGTCATGGTAGTTGTTCTTCTAACATTCTGTGTCATGGTAGTTGTTCTTCTTTCTAACATTCTGTGTCATGGTAGTTGTTCTTCTTTCTAACATTCTGTGTCATGGTAGTTGTTCTTCTTTCTAACATTCTGTGTCATGGTAGATGTTCTTCTTTCTAACAATCTGTGTCATGGTAGATGTCTTTCTTTCTAACATTCTGTGTCATGGTAGATGTCTTTCTTTCTAACATCCTGTGTCATGGTAGTTGTTCTTCTTTCTAACAGTCTGCGTCATGCTAGATGTCTTTCTTTCTAACATTCTGTGTCATGGTAGATGTTCTTCTTTCTAACATTCTGTGTCATGGTAGATGTCTTTCTTTCTAACATCCTGTGTCACGGTAGTTGTTCTTCTAACATCCTGTGTCATGGTAGTTGTCTTTCTTTCTAACATTCTGTGTCATGGTAGATGTTCTTCTTTCTAACATCCTGTGTCATGGTAGTTGTTCTTCTTTCTAACATCCTGTGTCATGGTAGATGTCTTTCTTTCTAACAATCTGTGTCATGGTAGATGTCTTTCTTTCTAACATTCTGTGTCATGGTAGACGTTCTTCTTTCTAACAGTCTGTGTCATGGTAGATGTCTTTCTTTCTAACATCCTGTGTCATGGTAGTTGTTCTTCTTTCTAACAGTCTGCGTCATGCTAGATGTCTTTCTTTCTAACATTCTGTGTCATGGTAGATGTTCTTCTTTCTAACATTCTGTGTCATGGTAGATGTCTTTCTTTCTAACATCCTGTGTCATGGTAGTTGTTCTTCTTTCTAACAATCTGTGTCATGGTAGATGTTCTTCTTTCTAACATTCTGTGTCATGGTAGATGTCTTTCTTTCTAACATTCTGTGTCATGGTAGATGTTCTTCTTTCTAACATTCTGTGTCATGGTAGATGTCTTTCTTTCTAACATTCTGTGTCATGGTAGATGTTCTTCTTTCTAACATTCTGTGTCATGGTAGATGTTCTTCTTTCTAACAATCTGTGTCATGGTAGTTGCTCTTCTTTCTAACATTCTGTGTCATGGTAGATGTTCTTCTTTCTAACAGTCTGTGTCATGGTAGATGTCTTTCTTTCTAACATTCTGTGTCATGGTAGATGTCTTTCTTTCTAACATTCTGTGTCATGGTAGACCTTCTTTCTAACAGTCTGTGTCATGGTAGATGTCTTTCTTTCTAACAGTCTGTGTCATGGTAGATGTCTTTCTTTCTAACATTCTGTGTCATGGTAGATGTCTTTCTTTCTAACATCCTGTGTCATGGCAGCTGTGTTTCTGTGTCCACTCACGTCGGGGGAGAGGCGAGCGGAGGTGGACGCCCCTTTCATCAGGAGGGTTCGAACCATGTCCACGTCGGCCGACTTGATGGCAAAGAAGAGCACCGGCATGGGCACCTGGGAGGCGTTGGGGTCAGCTCCCCTCTTCAGCAGCAGCTCCAGGGTGTCCTTCATGCGTTCATGTCTGAAACAGCACAGTGAAACAGCACATCGTTCATGTCTGCACCGTGAAACAGCACACTGTTCATGTCTGCACAGTGAAACAGCATATCTTTCATGTCTGCACAGTGAAACAGCACACTGTTCATGTCTGCACAGTGAAACAACAAAGTGAAACAGCACAATGTTTATGTCTGCACCGTGAAACAACACACTGTTCATGTCTGCACAGTGAAACAACACAGTGAAACGACACAGTGAAACACTGTTCATGTCTGCACAGAGAAACAGCACACAGTTCATGTCTGGACAGTGAAACAACACACTGTTCATGTCTGCACAGTGAAACAGCACACTGTTCATGTCTGCACAGTGAAACAACAAAGTGAAACAGCACAATGTTTATGTCTGCACCGTGAAACAACACACTGTTCATGTCTGCACACTGAAACACCGTTCATGCCTGCACAGTGAAACAACATACTGTTCATGTCTGCACAGTGAAACACTGTTCATGTATGCACAGTGAAACAGCACACTGTTCATGTCTGCACAGTGAAACACCGTTCATGTCTGCACACTGAAACAACACACTGTTCATGTCTGCACAGTGAAGCAACATACTGTTCATGTCTGCACAGTGAAACAGCACACTGTTCATGTCTGCACAGTGAAACAGCACACTGTTCATGTCTGCACAGTGAAACAGCACACTGTTCATGTCTGCACAGTGAAACAGCACATCGTTCATGTCTGCACACTGAAACAACACACTGTTCATGTCTGCACAGTGAAACAGCACACTGTTCATGTCTGCACAGTGAAACAGCCACACTGTTCATGTCTGCACAGTGAAACAGCACATCGTTCATGTCTGCACCGTGAAACAGCACAACGTTCATGTCTGCACAGTGAAACAACACACTGTTCATGTCTGCACAGTGAAACAACACACTGTTCATGTCTGCACAGTGAAACAACACAGTGAAACGACACAGTGAAACAGCACACTGTTTATGTCTGCACAGTGAAACAGCACACTGTTCATGTCTGCACAGTGAAACAGCACACTGTTCATGTCTGCACAGTGAAACACTGTTCATGTCTGCACAGTGAAACAACACACTCTTCATGTCTGCACAGTGAAACACTGTTCATGTCTGCACAGTGAAACAGCACACTGTTTATGTCTGCACAGTGAAACAGCACACTGTTCATGTCCGCACAGCGAAACAACACACTGTTCATGTCTGCACCATTCTGCATGCTGTATAATGTCTGTGGTACAAAGGCTCCCTGACAAAGCCAGGTACAAATCCTACCAGAGAACACACACACTCACAGCACTGCCTGAGAGACCCCAGTGTCCACCATGACTGTGCAGACATGTATTTGTATTTATATTTCTTTTTATCACAACATATTTCTCTGTGTGAGAGCGCATCACTACACTACAGTGCCACCCATTTTTTTGTATTTTTTCCTGCGTGCAGTTTTGTTTGTATTTCCTATCGAAGTGGATTTTTCTACAGAATTTTGCCAGGAACAACCCTTTCGTTGCCGTGGGTTCTTTTACGTGCGCTAAGTGCATGCTGCACACGGGACCTCGGTTTATCGTCTCATCCAAATGGCTAATATAACACAACAAGTAAAGAAACCAAACGAAAGGAAATCAATTTTTAGTTCAGGAGACTAGTGGAGTAGGCATAACTGCTTTAAAAAAAAATCCAGCCCTCTGGGGCAACAAGGGGGTGCACATGTGGTTTGATCTGATGATTCCACATCGGTTGTGGACCGATAGTGGAAGTGATATATGTGTTTGAAGGAAACTGTGGCACGAGACAGAGGTAGCCCACCATGTTGGGCTTGCCTTTGGCGTGACAGCCAGATCTGTAGAGCTCCTCCATGCGCGCTGACAGCGTATAGTAGTTTGCACAGGACAGGAATGTCAGGCCTCTGCCGGAGTCTGCACTAGTGGGTCACGGTTAAGTATGTGTAATTGAACTGTTTGTTTTTTTAAATCCAGCCCTCAGAGGCACAAAAAGGAAAGAGAAAAAGACAAAGCAAAGGTAACACACACACACACACACACACACACACACACACACACTCAAACACACACACACACACACACACACACTCAAACACACACACACACACACACACACACACACACACAAACACACACACACACACACACACACACACACACACACACACAAACACACACACACTCAAACACACACACACACACACTCAAACACAAACACACACACACACACACACTCAAACACACACACACACACACACACTCACACACACACACACACACACACACACACAAACACACACACACACACACACACACACACACACACACACACACACACACTCACACACACACACTCACACACACACACACACACTCAAACACACACACACACACACAAACACACACACACACTCAAACACACACACACACACACACACACACACACTCAAACACACACACACACACACACACACACACACACACACACACACACACACACTCAAACACACACACACTCAAACACACACACACACACTCAAACACACACACACACACACACTCAAACACACACACACACACATACACACACAAACACACACACACACACACTCAAACACACACACACACACACACACACACACTTCACACACACACAACACACACACACACACACAACTTATACATGAAAATAAAACTAGGCATAAAAAAACGCATGTACATAACCTTATTCAGTATGACACATAGGTAACTGAATGAAAGAGCTGAATGGCTAATCATAACTGAACAGACATATAAAACAAGCAAAGTAGTTAAGGGACGTAACTGACTGCGAGATTTGATTGGCCTTCATAACTGAACAGACATATAAACAAGCAAAGTAGCTAAGGGACGTAACTGACTGCGAGATTTGATTGGCCTTCATGACTGAACAGACGTATAAAACAAGCAAAGAAGCTAAAGGACATAACTGACTGCGAGATTTGATTGGCCTTCATGACTGAACAGACGTATAAAACAAGCAAAGTAGCTAAGGGACGTAACTGACTGCGAGATCTGGATGGCCTTCATGACTGAACAGACGTATAAAACAAGCAAAGAAGCTAAAGGACATAACTGACTGCGAGATTTGATTGGCCTTCATGACTGAACAGACATACAGAACAAGCAAAGAAGCTAAGGGACGTAACTGACTGCGAGATCTGGATGGCCTTCATGACTGAACAGACATATAAAAACAAAACAAAGGGAGGTAACTGTGATATCCTAATGGCCAACACCGCTATACAGTCATATAAAACAACAAGCAAAGAAACAAAGGGAGGTAACTGACAGTGAGCTCTGGATGACCATCATGACTCAACAGACGTACAAAACAACAGGTAAACAAAGAGAAAGACGTATACAACAACAGGTAAACAAAGGGACAGACGTACAAAACAACAGGTAAACAAAGGGACAGACGTACAACAACAGGTAAACAAAGGGACAGACGTACAAAACAACAGGTAAACAAAGAGAGAGACGTAAAAAACAAAAGGTATACAAAGGGACAGACGTACAACAACAACAGGTAAACAAAGGGACAGACATACAACAACAGGTAAATAAAGGGACAGATGTACAACAACAGGTAAACAAAGGGACAGATGTACGACAACAGGTAAACAAAGGGACAGACGTATAAAACAACAGGTAAACAAAGGGACAGACGTACAACAACAACAGGTAAATAAAGGGACAGACGTACAACAACAACAGGTAAATAAAGGGACAGACGTACGACAACAGGTAAATAAAGGGACAGACGTACAACAACAACAGGTAAACAAAGGGACAGACGTATAAAACAACAGGTAAACAAAGGGACAGACGTACAAAACAACAGGTAAATAAAGGGACAGACGTACAACAACAGGTAAATAAAGGGACAGACGTACAACAACAGGTAAATAAAGGGACAGACGAACAACAACAACAGGTAAACAAAGGGACAGACGTATAAAACAACAGGTAAACAAAGGGACAGACGTACAACAACAACAGGTAAATAAAGGGACAGACGTACGACAACAGGTAAATAAAGGGACAGACGTACAACAACAGGTAAATAAAGGGACAGACGTACAAAACAACAGGTAAACAAACGGACAGACGTACAAAACAACAGGTAAATAAAGGGACAGATGTACAACAACAGGTAAATAAAGGGACAGACGTACGACAACAGGTAAATAAAGGGACAGACGTACAACAACAGGTAAACAAAGGGAAAGACATACAAAATAACAGGTAAACAAAGGGACAGACGTACAAAACAACAGGTAAACAAAGGGAAAGACATACAAAATAACAGGTAAACAAAGGGACAGACGTACAAAACAACAGGTAAACAAAGAGAGAGACGTACAAAACAAAAGGTATACAAAGGGACAGACGTACAACAACAACAGGTAAACAAAGGGTGAGACATACAACAACAGGTAAACAAAGGGACAGACGTATAAAACAACAGGTAAACAAAGGGACAGACGTACAACAACAGGTAAACAAAGGGACAGACGTATAAAACAACAGGTAAACAAAGGGAAAGACATACAAAATAACAGGTAAACACAGGGACAGACGTACACCAACAGGTAAACAAAGGGAAAGACATACAAAATAACAGGTAAACAAAGGGACAGACGTACAAAACAGGTAAACAAAGGGACAGACGTACACCAACAGGTAAACAAAGGGACAGACGTACAAAACAACGGGTAAACAAAGGGAGAGACGTACAAAACAACAGGTAACCAAAGGGTGAGAAGTACAACAACAACAGGTAAACAAAGGGTGAGACGTACAAAACAACAGGTAAAGAAAGGGACAGACGTACAACAACAGGTAAACAAAGGGAAAGACATACAAAATAACAGGTAAACAAAGGGACAGACGTACAAAACAACAGGTAAACAAAGGGAAAGACATACAAAATAACAGGTAAACAAAGGGAAAGACATACAAAATAACAGGTAAACACAGGGACAGACGTACACCAACAGGTAAACAAAGGGAAAGACATACAAAATAACAGGTAAACAAAGGGACAGACGTACAAAACAGGTAAACAAAGGGACAGACGTACACCAACAGGTAAACAAAGGGACAGACGTACAAAACAACGGGTAAACAAAGGGAGAGACGTACAAAACAACAGGTAACCAAAGGGTGAGACGTACAAAACAACAGGTAAAGAAAGGGACAGACGTACAAAACAAAAGGTAAACAAAGGGTGAGACGTACAACAACAACAGGTAAACAAAGGGACAGACGTACAACAACAACAGGTAAACAAAGGGACAGACGTACAACAACAACAACAGGTAAACAAAGGGACAGACATACAAAAACAACAGGTCAGTAAACAAACAAACGAAGCAAGGGAGGCCACTCACTGAGAGATCTGGATGGCCAACATACGGGCCCGCCCCATGCTGTCGTTGGCCGTGGCCTCCCTGCTGACGACTCGCTGGTTCATGCTGAGCTGCGTGGCGCACCGCTCCACCAGGCTGTCCGTCACCTCGATCTGGTAGTTGTGCATGCTCACGTTGCTCTCAAACTCCTCCTTCTCCCCCACGCCCAGCCTCCTCCCCAGCTGCTGCTGCTCCTCCTCCTCCTCCCCCTCCCCCTCCCCTTCGCCCTCGTCCGCCATCACCTCCCCTCCGTCCAGCACGGAGTCGTGGTCATCGTCGCTGATCTGAAACCGTGAGAATGCCTGGGTATTATTATTATTATTAAATCAGTCAAGACGATTTCAAATTATACACACACTAAATGAAATTTCAAAAAGAGCAGCACGGCCATCAAGATTCACTCACATTTAATCCAATAAAGGAATCATTAAAAAAAAAAAAAAAAAAACCCACTGTGAAATAGGTAATCTGGCAACAAAATAAAAACACTGGTGTGACCTTGACCTTTGACTTATAAATTTACAATGCATTAATGTGCTGGCAAATAAACAACAACAACAACAAAAAAAAGCACCAAAAAAACACTGTATTTTGAATAAAAAACCAAATTTCTGTCATGCCCAATAGGCCGAGTTGTGACCTTGAACTCTGACCTGACCTTTTTCTTTTCGTTGGTGTTGTTTTCACTATGACCAGTGATTGTACCAAGATCATATACAAGAACTTCTCTCTCTTGCATACAGAAATGCTTCCTATAACATATGCCAGATAGTGACCTTGACCTTTAACTTTTGATTATGAATTTCTTTACGGTTCATGCTGTACCCATAGCCAGTCAAAAGACCATGTTTGATTAAAACTGAATATAAGATAAAAGTCTCTATCAAGCCTATTCTATTTTGCCAAATATGACCAAGACCTTTGATCTCTCATCCTGCTCACTGTGTCAACATAATGGGGATAACTTTAAAGGATTTTATTCATATCTACCATCCTGCCAACTTGGATTCCTATATCAAGTGTAATAGCTGAGAAAATGCCAACGTTAAATATTACCATGAACACACACGCACGCAAGCATACACACACACACACACACACACACACACACACAACCAGAACACTGAGTCATTACACAGACTCACTTTGTTAACACTAGTGAGACAAATACACACACACAGACAACTTTGGTTCCTATCTCACTTGCAGCAGCAATGAATGTGCCAACTTCAAAGTTTACCATGGACACACACACACACACACACACACACACGCACGCACGCACGCACGCACACACGCATACACACACACACAACCAAAACACTGAGTAATAGAACAGACTCATGTTATTTACACAAGTGAGTAAAAAAAGAAAACAAACCAAAAAAACACAAAGAAAAGCAAACTGCAGAACCGACCATAGACCCCTTGAAGTTATCCACACGTTGGTCCACTTCACCCTTGGGCAGCTCCTTCCGGGAACTTTTCGCCACGTTGATCTTCACCGGGGCGATCTCGCTCAGAACCACCCGAGCGTCTCTCTTCAAGCTTTTCGGGGTGTCCGTCTTCTCCTCTCCAATCACCTCACACTCCTCACCCTTCTCCATGCCATCCTTGGAGCTTCGAAGCGCGGCCATTTCGGACTTCCTGCGGTTCAGCTGATTCAGCTGTGTGGCGCGCCGTTCAGTCTTGCTGAGGGACGTGGTGAGCGGGGTGCCAGAGTTATGGGCCCTGGAGGGGGACTGAGACATCTCCGAGCGCGTCTCCTGATGGGGGGGGAAAAAAATTACCATCAATAAAGAACAGTGGTTCAAAGTAACAACCCCCCTG
>NC_134888.1:7535791-7540791 GCF_041734735.1 Babylonia areolata | reverse complement strand
CAACCGGTAAGCTATGACCAACAGAACAGCAGGGGAGGCAACCGGTAAGCTATGACAATCAGAACAGCAGGGGAGGCAACCGGTAAGCTATGACAATCAGAACAGCAGGGGAGGCAACCGGTAAGCTATGACCCTCAGAACAGCAGGGGAGGCAACTGGTAAGCTATGACCAACAGAACAGATGGGGAGGCAACTGGTAAGCCATGACCATCAGAACAGCAGGGGAGGCAACCCGGTAATCTATGACAATCAGAACAGCAGGGGAGGCAACCGGTAAGCTATGACAATCAGAACAGCAGGGGAGGCAACCGGTATGCTATGACCCTCAGAACAGCAGGGGAGGCAACTGGTAAGCCATGACCATCAGAACAGCAGTGGAGGCAACCGGTAAGCTATCACAATCAGAACAGCAGTGGAGGCAACCGGTAAGCTATGACCCTCAGAACAGCAGGGGAGGCAACCGGTAAGCTATGACAATCAGAACAGCAGGGGAGGCAACCGGTAAGCTATGACAATCAGAACAGCAGGGGAGGCAACCGGTAAGCTATGACCCTCAGAACAGCATGGGAGGCAACCGCTAAGCTATGACCCTCAGAACAGCAGGGGAGGCAACCGGTAAGCTATGACCAACAGAACAGCAGGGGAGGCAACCGGTAAGCTATGACCCTCAGAACAGCAGGGGAGGCAACCGGTAAGCTATGACCCTCAGAACAGCAGGGGAGGCAACTGGTAAGCCATGACCATCAGAACAGCAGGGGAGGCAACCGCTAAGCTATGACTAACAGAACAGCAGGGGAGGCAACCGGTAAGCTATGACCATCAGAACAGCAGGGGAGGCAACCGGTAAGCTATGACTAACAGAACAGCAGGGGAGGCAACCGCTAAGCTATGACCATCAGAACAGCAGGGGAGGCAACCGGTAAGCTATGACCATCAGAACAGCAGGGGAGGCAACCGGTAAGCTATGACCAACAGAACAGCAGGGGAGGCAACTGGTGTCCCATCTGTCTGGGCTACAATTTGATTATAGAAGATCGACAACTTGGGTTAATAAAAAACACAAAACAAAAAAAAACACACACACATGGGAAAGAGTACAAAAGATGGGTTGATAAAAAAAATCACATTAATTATCACCATAATCATGAACATCATCATCATCACATGGTGAAAATAAGAATAACTTTATCATCTCATAAAAGGAAATTACATCAAATGCAGCAAAGTTAAAATCACCCAACACACAACAAACATGACTTGATCAAACAAGAGCGATGAGCATATAAGTTTTTCATTTGAAAGCAATACACACATTCACTATAATAATATTAATTTCAGTGATTATAAATTTATCTACTGTAAACAAAGTTTCACTAAACAGGAGCAATAAACAGCTAAGTTCTTCATACAGAAAAGATATTCACTTTGATTTAAATCATTTAAATCAACAATCATTATAGTAATTACACATCTGTTTATTTTAAACTTAGCAATTTAATACCACAAAGAATCAATGTGTCAGCAATATCTATTGTTCTACCTGTTTTATTTTGATGTGCAATGATTAATGCTCAAAGCAAAGCAAAAAAAAAAAAAAAAAAAAATCAGAACTTCCCAACATACAAATCATATTTGTATCTGTAAACCTTTGTCTGAATAAAAAATGTTGAAAAAAAAAAATATATATATATATATAAAATGTGAGCAGACGGGTGCAATAGCTGAGCAGTTAAAGCATTGGACATTCAATCTGAGGGTCCCAGGTTGGAATCTTCGTCAGGGCGCCTGGTGGGGTAAAAGGTGGAGATTTCTGATCTCCCAGGTCAACGTATGAGCAGACCTGTGACTGACTGAACCCCCTTCATGTATATACGCACGCAGAAGATCAAATACGAACATTAAAGATCCTGTAATCCATGTCAGTGTTTGGTGGGTTACGGAAACATGAAAATACCCACTACCACAGTCATTAGCAAGTCCCCATTCTTTGGAATCAACTTCATCAGCCTCTCATCTTCACTGCAATCTTTCAAATCCAGTCTGAAGACCCACCTTTTCCCCTCCTGATTAATTCTCAACAGCTCATCTCTTTCCAGTATGATCTAAAATGGCTATTAGTGAATGAGTGAGTTTGAGAGTTTAAGAATTTGTTGGTTGTATTTTTTTTATTGTGACCTATTTATGATTGTGCGCAATGACTTGTGTGTAGGAATGCGCATGTGCTTGTGTGCGTTGTGGGTGTGTGTGTGAGGGGGGATGAATAATTCTTAATAATGTCTGGTATCTTGTGTTCAATTTTTCCTTTTTGATATTTATGTGTGTGTTCTATTTGTAAACGCCTAGGGCTTATTTTCAAGATTAGGTGTAAATGCTCATAATAACAATAATAATAACAATGATTAGCAAGTCGATGTTGGTCGTAAAACGGAAAGAAAGATGGACCTTATCCACAGGAAAGTGGGCAGACTGTGCCGCCCGGCGATGTTTGTGGGTGTGCATCTGAAGCTGAACCAGCAGAGGCGACTTGTTCCAGGCCTCCAGAGTCCTGGCTTCCGGTTCTCCGCACGACGGACTGTCCCTGAAGAACTCCTCGTCAAACGCCTGACGGTTGACGGCCAGACTGCGAGGGTCAAGGTCCTCGCTGTACAGTTCGCTGATTCTCTGGGACAGCTTGACCTGAGGGGCAGGGGGAGAACGGGAGGAAGAGGAGTGTAAATGAAAGGGGAACAATGCTGTAGCACTTGAACCACCCTTGACTGATCCAATCATTTCAAAGAATTGACACACGTGTAAACTAGTGCATGTAAGCTTAAAACACACACACACACACATATGCAATCCACACACACACACACACATACCATCCCCGCCCCCCCCCCTCCCCCCCACACACACACACAAACACATGCAATCCACACACACACACACACCCACTCCACACAACAAACACATGCAATCCACACACACACACACACATACCCCCCCTCCCACACACACACAAACACATGCAATCCACACACACACACACACACACATACCACCCCCACCCCCACCCCCCCCACACACACACACAAACGCATGCAATCCACACACACACACACACACATACCCCCCCTCATGCCCCCGCCCCCTCCCCCCCCCACACACACACAAACACATGCAATCCACACACACACACACACATACCTCCCCCCCCCCCACACACAAACGCATGCAATCCACACACACACACATACCCCCCCTCACGCCCCCCCCCCCTCACACACACAAACACATGCAATCCACACACACCTACCTCCCCCCCCACACACACACAAACACATGCAATCCACACACACACACATACCACCCTCTCCCAAACACACACAAACACATGCAATCCACACACACACACACACACACACCCTCACGCCCCCCCACACCCTCCCGGGCCCTCCCTGACACAAACGAAACTATCCCCTAAAAACCGACCTCAGGAGCGTAGTCGAAGAGCGCGGGAGGTTCCAAAACGTTCTTGACGGGCTCCGTCCTGTCAGGCTGGGGCATGATGGGAATGTTGCGGTCCTCCGGCAGGAAGTGGAACTCTGGGTGCTGACTCATGGAGAAGGCTCCACTGACCGCCGTCAGCAGTTTGCGCACACGCTCCCCGTGCCACCACCCCACGTCCTGTCGCCCGTCCTTGTAGGTCATGACCCCGGGCCCTTCACGCTCGTCCTCCTTGTACAGGCCCTGTCCACAGCACATCATGGTCACTTCTGCTGGACTGTGGTTAGAGTAAACACCCGAACCATTTTTAGTTTATTCGCTGAAGATTTGATAGCAGGCCAATACAAACCCTAATTGTGAAAGAATGAAGATTTTTTTCAGTTCTGGATATATATTTGAATAGAAAAGACCCTATTGAAAAAGAAAACATATAATGTGTGGCTATTTCCTTATATAAATATGATTTGTGAGGATCTGAAGTTGAGCTTGTTTTAATTTCATTGACCGGGGTGCATGAGGCTACCCTTGTGCCAAGGACTGTAATTCTGAGTGCATCTCAATTTTTTTCTTAGGAGCACGTGAAAATGAGTTCAGCAGACACCGAAGAATATTCTAAGACTAGTCTACTTTATTCCTGGGGGGTGCATGGTAACCCTCTCGGCCTTGTGGACTATCTCACCTCAAAGCATTCCTTCCATGCCAGCTCTCTCACCTCAAACTTGTTGCCGTTAGCAAAGGTGAAGACACCATAGCCTTCCTTCTTGTCCATGTAGAAGGTGCCGGTGAAGGAAGAGCCATTGGGCCAGGTGTAGGTGCCCTTCCCATGCCGACGGTCCTTAAAGAACCACCCTTTGTATGTCTGTGGGAGCAAAAAGACGCTGGAGTGTTAGCATGAAGCCAGTGGGAAACACTGGCTAAATTTGTGTGCATGTGTACAGAAATGCCAATCGATACATCTGCCTCAACAGTCCTTCATGTTATGTCTGCAGGAGAAAAAAGACAATGGAGTGTTGCCATGGAGCCAAAGGAAATCCTGGATACATTTGTGCACATACACAGCTGTGAACACATGGTGCAAACATACCTACACATCAATTACACAATCAGTCACTTTATTGTCTGAAACACATAGGATACAGCAATACACAAACACCAATTAGTCTCATCCATCACATACAGAGTGACCTCTCCAATACACAAAGGGACATCACCCTCACAGACTGATCTCTCCAATACACAAAGGGACATCACCCTCACAGACTAACATCTCCAATACACAAAGGGACATCACCCTCACAGACTGACCTCTCCAATACACAAAGGGACATCACCCTCACAGGCTGACCTCTCCAATACACAAAGGGACATCACCCTCACAGACTAACCTCTCCAATACACAAAGGGACGTCACCCTCACAGACTGACCTCTCCAATACACAAAGGGACATCACCCTCACAGACTGACCTCTCCAATACACAAAGGGACATCACCCTCACAGACTGACCTCTCCAAT
>NC_134888.1:7493291-7530791 GCF_041734735.1 Babylonia areolata | reverse complement strand
AACACAGTTTATACTTACAGTGAATTTGTAAAACAGTTATACTTACAGTGAATTTGTAAAAAAGTCACTGCAGGAAGATAACGCAGTTTATACTTACAGTGAATTTGTAAAAAAAAAGTCACTGCAGGAAGATAACAGAGTTTATACTTACAGTGAATTTGTAAAACAGTCACTGCAGGAAGATAACACAGTTTATACTTACAGTGAATTTGTAAAACGGTCACTGCAGGAAGATAACACAGTTTATACTTACAGTGAATTTGTAAAACGGTCACTGCAGGAAGATAACGCAGTTTATACTTACAGTGAATTTGTAAAAAAAAGTCACTGCAGGAAGATAACGCAGTTTATACTTACAGTGAATTTGTAAAAAAAAAAGTCACTGCAGGAAGATAACAGAGTTTATACTTACAGTGAATTTGTAAAAAAGTCACTGCAGGAAGATAACAGAGTTTATACTTATAGTCAATTTGTAAAACAAGTGTGGGAAGATGCCACACAGTGTGGACCCACCTTGACAGGAATGGTTTCAGTTCCTGTGCACAGAAAGGAGGTGGCGGTGTTCAGCCTGGACATGGGTTCTGTAGCCATGATGACTAATGCTCACTGAAAAAAAAAAAAAAAAGAAAAAAAAAAAAAAGAATACAAATGTGTGCCACAAATGCAAACAAACAGTGAAGTGAATACACTGAGGTCAAGGTAAAACCTTCTTCTCCCTGAACTCTGTGAAGGGTCACTGGGATACCGCAAAGAACAGTCCACTACATTCCTCCAGGTCTATGCTTGAAGATACAGAACGGGACACTCTAGAAACCAGACGGCAGAAGATGCAACTAACAATGCTCCAATACAACTTACAAGGTAATGAACAGTATTGTGGACATTAGACCAGATGATTACTTGCTACTGGTCAGCAAGAACAAGAACTAGTGCAAATCACAGGGAGATATCCAGACATTATCCTTCTAAGGGCAAACCACAGGTAGAAATCCAGACATTATCCTATGTCAAAACATACAGCACCTTTGCTGGAGCACATCCACACACACATCTACTTGCGATCACCACCCAACACACACAGAGACACACACACACACCCAACACACATACACAGACACACACACACACAGACACACACAAACACACACAGACTTTCTTGTGCACAATGACATCACACAGTTACCACTTGAATAAAACACTGACCACTTTAATAAGCCTGTTAATGAAAGAAAACACACCAAAAATATTTATTGTACACCAAACAAAACAAAATCACTTGCATGCACATTCACAAACACAAATGTGTTAAGTCATATAGGTACCCAGATAATTTATCTTAGTGATAACTATAAAATACAGCCCATAATGACTGCATGCTTGTGTGAAATGTTTAAATCATTTAAACAAATATTGCAAGAAAAACAGCCTGGTGGCATTGGTCTTCAACAAAGTTTTAAAGTAAACATAATCTAGGCAGGTATAACAAAATTAACTTATCTTTCATCTTATATTTTGTTTTCATGGTTGTTTTTTTTCTGTCTATTTACAATGTTTACAACTAGACAGTGTTGTGCAATTCATTCTGTCAACAATCTGCAGACAGCCCTATCAACAATAAGACTGATTCATGTACATAATCTAACCACTCACAGTTTATAGCTTACAACATTGGGTGCCACAACATGTACTCAGATGCATGCATGAAAATCCTCTCAATAATATGAGTGAGATATATACACACAAACACAACATGTGCACATTGTCTGTTGAGAGTCAGGCATGGGTGTTTGTTAGTCTGCAAATCATTGCTTGTGCATGCATTTATCTGTGTATGTGTTCACTGGATGTGGCCCATTTCAATCTGTTTTTACTTTATCTCTATCATTTGCGTTTGAACTATACATTTTATCTCCATCATTTGCATTCGAACTATACATTTTATCATTGTTATTATATTCTGACATATTTCTTTAACTGTTAATTCATTTTATTTCATTTCATGTTTTACACAAACCTACTATAGGCTCTCAAGACCTGGCAGCAGCACATCAGGTTTGTAAACTTTATGACAACATCAGGCATCAACTGACCTGGCAGCAGCACATCAGCTTCGTAAACTTTATGACAACATCAGGCATCAACTGACCTGTCAGCAGCACATCAGCTTCGTAAACTTTATGACAACATCAGGCATCAACAGACCTGGCAGCGGCACATCAGGTTTGTAAACTTTATGACAACATCAGGCATCAACAGACCTGTCAGCAGCACATCAGGTTTGTAAACTTTATGACAACATCAGGCATCAACAGACCTGTCAGCAGCACATCAGGTTTGTAAACTTTATGACAACATCAGGCATCAACAGACCTGGCAGCGGCACATCAGGTTTGTAAACTTTATGACAACATCAGGCATCAACAGACCTGTCAGCGGCACATCAGGTTTGTAAACTTTATGACAACATCAGGCATCAACTCCTCTTTTCTGTTTTTTCTTATACAGATGTGGTGTAGCGTATATGGTGGAGTTAGTTGTGTGCTGACCCTGGTGAACGAAGACCTATATTGCTCTGGGATAAAACCAGCACAGTAGTCAGTCATTGAATGCAGTCAACTATATATGACTAAAGGATATGTGTGTGTGTGTGTGTGTGTGTGTGTGTGTGTGTGTGTGTGTGTGTGTGCGCGCATTATAAAACATCTCTCTCTCTCTCTCTCGTTCGCGTGTGCGCAAACCAACACCATGTTGAATATGGCAACAAACTATCGATATCAGCGATAACTTGTTTTCGTTTCACTAAATCATAATGAACCAAAACTAAAATTTGACGACACATCCATCACATAATGGGTAATATTTCTCTAATGCTGAACAGCTGTCCCTCTTAATGTTCATACATATACTGAGACAATCATCCGTATGCTTAACGCTTTTTTAAATACAGGTAGGGGGACTCACGTATTTTGTGTAAATCCTTAAAAATCCACAAAGAAAATGCACTCGCGCGAAAACTTGGTGGCTGCCATGTTGTCGATAGTTGCCGAGATACAGGGGAAGTTACTCACATCAAAATACGGCGGGTCCCCGGTGGCTTGGTTATACTTTGTCAGATGACGGAGAGAGAGAGAGTGGGAGAGAGAGAGAGGGGGGGGGGGGGGGGGGGGGAGAGAGAGAGGGGGAGGAGAGGGAGAGGGAGAGAGGGGGGATCTGGAGGGAGACAGAGACAGACAGACGGACAGACAGACAGACAGAGAGACAGAGACAGAGACAAAAACAGACTGGACAGAGGGTGTTGTGGAGAGAGAGACAGACAGATTCGGATTCGGATGATTTATTCATATAGGCCATTGCCCCTCATGATGGGGTGCAGTATACAACATTATTAAACATGCAAGTGCACAAGGCGAAACAATCATCAAAGGAATTATGATATCATTATTGATCTTAACTTAAATGCTTTATATATGTAAATGGACAAATTCTTTACAATGCTTTCTTTATTAGATGCCATCAGCAGACTTAGCCGAAACTGATTTGGAAACTTAAAATACTTTCGTGGAATATACTGTTCTCTTAATTTACTTAAAGCAGGACAACATAAAATAAAGTGTAACTCATCTTCAACACCACTTCTACACAGACGGCAATTCAACTCATCCACAGTATGCTTTCTGTACCGATAATAATGTTGAGCGATTTCTGAAATACCTAATCTAAATCTTGCCATTATGAATTTTAAATGTTTGTCTAAGCTAATTTGCAAGTACGTTTTCACTTCATGAGTGGTACAACATGAGAGAGAGACACAGAGAGAGAGAGACAGAGAGAGACAGAGAGAGGTAAAGACAGAGACAGAGACACAGAGAGAGATGACTGGTGATGTTGATATGTGGTCAGTTGACGGTCAAATTAATCTTCTTGCAACAGCAACACTGAGCAGCAACAACAACAGCAGCAGCAGCAGCAACACTGAACAACAACAACAACAACTGTCATGACCATCACAATATTAGTTTGTCACAACCTCCAGGACAACTGATGGCCATGAATCAGTTCCGGGCTGGGGTGAACGACTCATCATCCTACACGTACTGTCTGCCAAGTGTGAGGAATTTCCCATCAGTATGGAACCGTGTGCGTGGGCTCAGTTCACGCAGTTTCAGTTTCAGTTTCAGTAGCTCAAGGAGGCGTCACTGCGTTCGGACAAATCCATATACGCTACACCACATCTGCCAAGCAGATGCCTGACCAGCGGCGTCAGTAGCCCAACGCGCTTAGTCAGGCCTTGAGAAAAAAAGAAAGAAAAAAAGGGCGAATAAATAATAGATAAGCGTACATAAGTAAGTAAATAACTTGATACATAAATAGATAAATAAATAAATAATAATTATAATACGAAAAAAAGAAAGGTAATAATAATAATAATAGCTTCACGCTAAACGGCATAATCAGCGCTGCCGTTAAGATCGCCCATGCTTAAGTTCATTAGAAGGGTCAAGGTGTTAAGACGTCACGGTTTATCTGCTAATGCACTGTCCGTGAGCTTCTGGGTTCGATTCCCCGGGTTTTGCACTTTCTTCCAAGCTTGACTGGAAAATCAAACACTGCATGTATAGTCATTCAGATTCAGAAGGAGGTCACACATATATATATATATATATATATGGGCAGCACGCACTTGGCGCACTGAAAAAGAACCCACGGTAGCAAGTGTTGTTCTCTGGCAAAATTCTGCAGAAGAAATCCACGGGCTCTGATAGGTATACGAATGTATATACATGCACTCAGAGCCTGACCATCGCGTTGGGTTATACTGCTGGTCAGGCATCCGCTTAGCAGATGTGGTGTGGCGTATATGGATTTGTCCGAACGCAGTGACGCGTCTTTGAGAATCAAAAACTGAGATTGAAACTCACGTTCATAATTAAGTCTTAACGTCCAGTAGACTTCAATCCTGTTCTAGCGGTGGCAAAGTCACACAGTCATGATTACGATAGTCACCCGCGTGGTCATAATACCGGCTAATGAGTTATTACCAGATTAGTCAAGCTCGTGCAGTCATGGTTTTTCATTAAGCCCTTTTTATCTTACTCATGCTTGAAAACTGGCATCGGATATTAGTGCAACGTACGTTGGGAAAGTCTGTCTTTGTGTTTGCCATTCTCTCTCTCTCTCTCTCTCTCTCTCTCTCTCTCTCTCTCTCTCTCTCTCTCTCGCTCTCGCTCTCCCTCCCTCTCTCTGTGTGCCTCTATTTGTTCACATCGTGTGAGTGTGAGTGTGTGTGTGTGTGTGTGTGTGTGTGTGTGTGCGTGTGTGTGTGTGTGTGTGTGTGTGTGTGTGTGTGTTTTCAAACCTCAATGAAAGGATTTTTTTTTTTTTATCTTCGTCAAGATATCCACACCAGTCACTTGACAAGCCATGAAGGCTATGTTATACATCCACAGGACAGTCATATGACACTGCGTGGACCGTCCTGTAATACTCCATGGGCAGTCATATTATGCTCCCAGGACCGTACTGTAATACTTCATGGGCAGGCATGTAATACTCCCAGGATCTTCCTGTAATGCTCCCAGGACCGTCCTGCAATACTCCACGGGCAGTCATATTATACTCCCTGGACCTTCCTGTAATACTCCCATGACAGTCATGTAATACTGCCAGGGCAGTTGTGTAATACTCCCAGGGCAGTCATGATACACTCCCAGGGCAGTCATGTGATGCTCCCAGGGCAGTATTGTAATACTCCCAGGACAGCCATGTAATACTCCCAGAGCAGTATTGTAATACTCCCAGGGCAGTATTGTAATACTCCCAGGGCAGCCATGTGATACTCCCAGGGCAGTATTGTAATACTCCCAGGGCAGCCATGTGATACTCCCAGGGCAGTATTGTAATACTCCCAGGGCAGCCATGTGATACTCCCAGGGCAGTATTGTAATACTCCCAGGGCAGTCATGTAACAATCCCAAGGCAGTATTGTAATACTCCCAGGACTGCCATGTAATACTCACAGGACAGTATTGTAACGCTCCCAGGACAGCATGTCATACTCCCAGGGCAGTCATGTAATACTCCCAGGACAGCATGTAATACTCCCAGGACAATCATGTAATACTCCCAGGTCAGTTATGCAATACTCCCAGGGAAGTAATGCAATACTCCCAGGGCAGAATTGTAATGCTCCCAGGACAGCCAAGTAATACTCCCAGGGCAGTCATATAATACTCCAATTTTAATGCTCCCAGGGCAGCCAAGTAATACTCCCAGGGCAGTAATATAATACTCCAATCGCAGTATCGTAATGCTCCCAGGACAGCCAAGTAATACTCCCAGGGCAGCCATGCAATTCTCCCAGGGCAGTATTGTAATGCTCCCACACCCAGAACAGGCGAAGAACGACCTCTAGTCGTAACAGAGCAGCCCATGACCCATGACCTCACCGGTTTCATCCACACCGTCATGAATCTGGAGCAGGTAGTGTGTTACAGCCAAGTGACTGCACTGTATGTAACATAGTAACTCTTGCGCCTGTTACTCTCTTTCCTTGCTTTCTGACTTGATTCCTCTTTTCTTTTATTGTAGCCTTTCTTTCTTTTTTTTCTTTCTTTTTTTTTTATAGTCTGCCGAAGTCTTTCTGTGGCAGTCCCGACTAAAGCTCTGGTGTAATGCATTGTTAATTTTCCCCGAGTTGCAGTTGGGTCCAAATTACTGACATTACCTGACATGGTATACCAGTGCAGACTTAAAACACCTCTGTGTGAATGTCATTTTCACTGTCAGTTGTGTAGTTAATGGCTGTATCACATGACTGAAGAGCACGTGGTCACCTTGGAAACGGGCAGATAATTATAGAATGACTGGTGGGTTTCTGGTGACATGGCTGACGGAAATAAGTAACACCAAAAATTAGGGGAAGGGGTCATGTCTGACAACACACTGACTCTCTCTCTCTCCCCCTGTGTGTGTGTGTGTGTGTGTGTGTGTGTGTGTGTGTGTGTGTGTGTGTAGCCACCACGTGGTCACTTCAAAGAAACCCGAACGTCTTGATTGACAGAAAACCCCAGAAAATCCCAACACTTTGATTTACAGAAAAATTCAACGACTTGGTTTATAGAAAACACAAGAAAACCACAATGATTTGCTTAAGTTCACATATTCTTTGAAAAAGAAAGAAAGAAAGAAAGAAAGATTCGATTCAGTTTATAGAAGTCCCATACGACTGTTGGTGTACAACTGCATGTATTGCACCACATTGCAACATTGCATAGCACTGAGTCCTATTACACTGTGTTCCTATTTTGTCACACAAAAATCCAATTTAACCCCCCCCCCCCATGCCCCCCCACCCCACTCCCCAAAAAACCAAAAAACAAAAACAACCAAACACACCACCTTCACATGAAAAACACCCCAGCTATTTTGCTTGAACGTTTTGATTATGACCGTTTACAAATAAAAGCATAAGTTCGACTTGCTTAAAACCCGGTAACAGCTTGGGTTCTGGAAAACTCTAGTTGTTTGCTTTTTGTCAAATTTAATACACAAGTGCTTGTAAAAAGACATACAGGATACACAAAGCTTTAGCTGTGTTTAAATGACGAGTTTTAATTATTGATTAATGACAATTTTATAGTTTAAGATTAATTGCGGTCAATTACACTTTTTTTTATTGTTAAAATACCACAAGCTTAGAAACAAAATGACCCATGACATGAAAAAACAACTGAAAAATATCATTATGAAATATGTGAAAGAAAATAATTGTACATAAAAGGAGAGAGACACAGAGAGAGAGAGAGAGAGAGAGAGTATACGTCACGCAAAAGAAATGTCATACTTCATACGCCATTTTTTGTTACATCATTCATCATTGAAAAATAATTATTATCATTGGACAAAAACTTTGTTCAAACGTCTTTGCAATTGTCGAAAATGGCCACATACTATGCTGTCTGTGTTGTTGTTACTGGTTCGCAACACATAGATAACATTGGAGAAAGTTTAACTTGTTGCTCATGTCAGTGTGCACGAATGCGATGATTTGCCTCAGCATAAAGAGCTACACTGCGCAGCTCATTTCGTCCTCTCTGAGAGCAATGCTCGTTTTTCACAATTGTCCATTTTTACAACAACAGACTTAAGGAATGGACAGCACAGCTGATTAACCCAAGTATTACCAGGCAAACAAGCATTGGTTGAAGCAAAGGTGGAGTAGGTGGAGTTATGTACATGGTAATCTTTACTTGGATCTAAAGACCTTCGAAATTATCAGTGCTAAAATCTGGCCTCTACCCTTCCATACTGGTGACCTAATTAGAAAATGAGCAGTGGGGGGTGTGGGAAGGGGGTAGAGACAAGGGTCGGTAAACAACTATTGTATCGTTGTGACTCGTGGTTTTCCAACGATAGTTGTGAAAGTAGATTGGGCTTGTCAGATCTTCTGAAGTTACAAGCTGAAATAGATTCAAACTATAAAAAAAATATATTTAAAAACAACAACAAAATCGAAGAACTTCTACGTGTGAGGCTACCATGGGAAAGTATGACTGTTGTGTTGGTTCTGCCATGTGTACAGTTGTTGCCTGGTGGCTCAATGGCCAGGACTTCATGCTGGCAGTCGGAAAGTTGTGTTGTTCTGCCATGTGTACAGTTGGTACCAGGTGGCTCAATGGCCAGGACTTCATGCTGGCAGTCGGAAAGTTGTGTTGGTTCTGCCATGTTTACAGTTGGTACCAGGTGGCTCAATGGCCTGGGCTCCGTGCTGGCAGTCAGAAAGTTGTGTTGGTTCTGCCATGTTTACAGTTGGTACCAGGTGGCTCAATGGCCAGGACTTCATGCTGGCAGTCGGAAAGTTGTGTTGTTCTGCCATGTGTACAGTTGGTACCAGGTGGCTCAATGGCCTGGGCTCCGTACTGGCAGTCAGAAAGTTGCCGGTTGGAATCACAGACACCCCGACATAATCTCTGGTATTGTCACTGCCCATCTTTAAGTCTTGTCGTTCTGATGGTGTCAGTGTAGTGTTCAATAGATCTTCTCCTTAAGAGGAAGGATGCAGAATGTTAAAGATGCTTATCCGCAAAACAGTGTCTGTGACAGTCCGGATTCGAATCTCGGTCTCGCCCTTCTCGGCCTTTTCAGCACGCACTGAAACAGAACCCATGGCAAAATAAGTGTTGTCCTCGTCAAAATTATGGAAGAAGAAATCCACTCTGATAGACACGAATATATATATATATATATATATATATATATATATATATATATATATATATATATATATACTCAAGGCCTGACAAAGAGCGTTGGGTTATGCTGCTGATCAGGCATCTGCCTTGCAGATGTGATGTACCTTATATGTATTTGCCTGAACGCAGTGACGCCTCCTTGATAAAGTGAACCTAAACTTTTCACCCAGTGACCTGAATCACCTGAGATAGGTGTCCACGTTAAACTGAAATGTAACCAACCGGCTGTGTGTCGCACGACATCGAAAGATAATATAGAGAACGACAGCTGTGGGGGAAATTGTCACTGTCGTAACGAAGTGTGCTGTATTTCTCTCTGTCTGTCTGTCTGTCTGTCTGTTCCATGTAACACGAGGTTATTTGTCCATTAGCTGATATTTTATTTCCTCTCTCTCTCTCTCTCTCTCTCTCTCTCTCTCTGTCTGTCTGTCTGTCTGTCTATCTGTGTGTGTGTGTGTGTGTGTGTGTGTGTGTGTGTGTGTGTGTGTGTGTGTTATTATTATTACCATGCTTATGCCTTTATGTGGTATTGTGTTCGCATGCTATGACTTTAAGTAGCTTTGTGTAGTGCATGCAGTGACATATTATGATGTAGTATAGTATAGTGTAGACCCTGTTTCAGGGCGGGAACTGGATGAAAAAAAGCGCGCCAGTGCTTATCTATTATTCTCGAAAATGAAGAATTTTGTCTTGTCTTGTCTTGTCTTGTCTTGTCTTGTCTTGTCTTGTCTTGTCTCTCTCTCTCTCTCTCTCTCTCTCTCTCTCTCTCTCTCTCTCTCTCCCCCTCTCTCTCTCTCTCTCTCTCTCTCTCTGTAGTTTTTGCATTGTTCATGGTGTGGGGGTCTTTATTCGCTGGATTATTTAATTAACTTCTGTCGGACAGCTGTTCTTTCATCACAATTACTTGATAAATGTGTTTGGTGTTTGTGAATTTTCTGCTTTTTCTTCCCCCCCCCCCCTTTTTTTTTATATGGTGCATTATCTTTTTTCATACGTACATTTATTGATGGTTGATTTGTTATCTCTTCTTTTGAAGTGTAGATGGTTTATTGTTAGTTACACAGCATTCGTTTGATCATTGGATCACGTTTTTGTACACAAATAAAGTCTGAGTAATAATCCTTTTTCGGTTGACAACAAATGCTGTATTGAACCGGGCTTACCTGTGTCAAAGGGGTGGGGGGCTTGCAACAGAGCAGACATGACGCATAAACACAATTGAACATTATTGATTAATCTTACATATGAACACATATGTGGACATCATGTGAACTCTTCATCCTGGTAGAAAGACTTGGCATCACCTCCAGGGCATACGGAATGGAAATCAGCGCAGAAAAGACAAAGACCATGGCCAATGACACTCACGGCATTTGCACTGATACCAAAGTCAACGGGCAGTCTCTGGAATCAGTATCTAGGTTCGAGTACCTGGGTGTGTCACAGATGAAGGCTTCAAACCACAAGTCATGTCCAGGTACATGGGTGTGTCACAGATGAAGGCTTCAAACCGCAAGTCATGTCTAGGTACCTGGGTGTGTCACAGATGAAGGGTTCAAACCGCAAGTCATGTCTAGGTACCTGGGTGTGTCACAGATGAAGGCTTCAAACCACAAGCCATGTCCAGGTACCTGGGTGTGTCACAGATGAAGGCTTCAAACCACAAGTCATGTCCAGGTACCTGGGTGTGTCACAGATGAAGGCTTCAAACCACAAGTCATGTCCAGGTACCTGGGTGTGTCACAGATGAAGGCTTCAAACCACAAGTCATGTCCAGATACCTGGGTGTGTCACAGATGAAGGCTTCAAACCACAAGTCATGTCCAGATACCTGGGTGTGTCACAGATGAAGGTTTCAAACCACAAGTCATGTCCAGGTACCTGGGTGTGTCACAGATGAAGGCTTCAAACCACAAGTCATGTCTAGGTACCTGGGTGTGTCGCAGATGAAACAGGGTGAAATGAGTTTCGACCAAATATAATAGAATTCAGTGCAGGATAAAACCTCGTCATTGTCGAAAGTGAGAGAGGCGGGCACATTTTGCTGTTTTATAATTACGATACAGACACCTGAACGTCAACACAAGAGATCGGGCCTGCAATGTTTTATATGAAAGACATCAACACTGTTTCCAATTAGATTACCGAAAATCGGTTTGTGTTGCATGTTGTACAAGCGACTGGTTTGCTTGTTACAATGTATCTAAACCAGAAAGTCATGATAAAGACAGGGGAATTAAGATCCATAATATGGTCGCAAAACAATGAAATGTCAATCAATGTTGACCGCTTAAATTGAAATCGTTCCCTTTTCAGCACACTTTCGCTCCCACAAACGCTGGTTTTCTTGAGGTGAGGACAAATAGGATCTGGATCGATACATGTCAATGCTGACGCCTTCTCCAGCGCTTTCTGTTTTGGTGTTGATGTTGGTTTTTAGATGAGCAGGAATCAGACGTGAGCCATGAAGGCTTTGCCTCTTGTTCGTTGTTGGAAGATACAGAATTCCTCCACGGCAGTTTCAGTCTTGAGGAGGCATCAAAGCGCGCGAACCGATCCATATACGCAACACCGCATCTGTTTAAAAAAAAAAGGTGAGCATATGCCTGACCTCAGCACGAACCAGCAGCGTTTGTCAGGGCTTTGACCGCAAACAGCCGGTGCCTCGTCGCTACCGCTCGCACGCACGCAGCGACAGGGACACACACACACACACACACACACACACACACAGATTACACAAACGCCGACTAGCGGCGGGCACTCCTCCCCCACCCCCTCTGTTCCCCCCCCCCCCCCCCCCCCACACACACACACACCGCCCCTGAAGCCCCCACCACCGTCCCCTCCCCCCACTCAGACAACCATCCTCCATTCTTTCAACGACACTGAGTGCTGACTGAAGCTGGCTTTTGCCGACGGCTGGGGAACAAGTTGACAGGTTTACTGACCTGAAATCTGTAGAGGACTTACCTCGTGTTGGACACACACACAGATTGAGACCTGTGGTGATCTTTCCTCGTGTTGGACACACACACAGATTGAGACCTGTGGTGATCTTTCCTCGTGTTGGACACACACACAGATTGAGACCTGTGGTGATCTTACCTCGTGTTGGACACACACACAGATTGAGACCTGTGGTGATCTTTCCTCGCGTTGGACACACACACAGTGAGACCTGTGGTGATCTTACCTCGTGTTGGACACACACACAGATTGAGACCTGTGGTGATCTTACCTCGTGTTGGACACACACAGAGTGAGACCTGTGGTGATCTTACCTCGTGCTGGATACACACACAGAGTGAGACCTGTGGTGATCTTACCTCGTAGTGGACACACACAGAGATTGAGACCTATGGTGATCTTACCTCGTGCTGGATACACAGAGTGAGACCTGTGGTGATCTTTCCTCGTGTTGGACACACACACAGAGTGAGACCTGTGGTGATCTTTCCTCGCGTTGGACACACACACAGAGATTGAGACCTGTGGTGATCTTACCTCGTGTTGGATACACACAGATTGAGACCTGTGGTGATCTTACCTCGTGTTGGACACACACACAGTGAGACCTGTGGTGATCTTACCTCGTGTTGGACACACACACAGTGAGACCTGTGGTGATCTTACCTCGTGTTGGACACACACACAGTGAGACCTGTGGTGATCTTTCCTCGTGTTGGACACACACACAGTGAGACCTGTGGTGATCTTACCTCGTGTTGGACACACACAGATTGAGACCTGTGGTGATCTTACCTCGTGTTGCACACACACACAGTGAGACCTGTGGTGATCTTACCTCGTGTTGGACACACACACAGTGAGACCTGTGGTGATCTTACCTCGTGTTGGACACACACAGAGATTGAGACCTGTGGTGATCTTACCTCGTGCTGGATACACACAGATTGAGACCTGTGGTGATCTTACCTCGTGTTGGACACACACACAGATTGAGACCTGTAGTGATCTTACCTCGTGTTGGACACACACACACAGTGAGACCTGTGGTGATCTTTCCTCGCGTTGGACACACACACAGATTGAGACCTGTGGTGATCTTACCTCGTGCTGGACACACACACAGAGTGAGACCTGTGGTGATCTTACCTTGTGTTGGACACACACACAGATTGAGACCTGTGGTGATCTTTCCTCGCGTTGGACACACACAGAGATTGAGACCTGTGGTGATCTTACCTCGTGTTGGACACACACAGAGATTGAGACCTGTGGTGATCTTACCTCGTAGTGGACACACACACACAGATTGAGACCTATGGTGATCTTACCTCGTAGTGGACACACACACAGAGATTGAGACCTGTGGTGATCTTACCTCGTGTTGGACACACACAGAGATTGAGACCTGTGGTGATCTTACCTCGTGCTGGATACACACAGATTGAGACCTGTGGTGATCTTACCTCGTGTTGGACACACACACAGATTGAGACCTGTGGTGATCTTACCTCGTGTTGGACACACACAGAGATTGAGACCTGTGGTGATCTTACCTCGTGTTGGACACACACACACAGATTGAGACCTGTGGTGATCTTACCTCGTGTTTGACACACACGCAGAGTGAGACCTGTGGTGATCTTTCCTCACGTTGGACGCACACAGAGATTGAGACCTGTGGTGATCTTACCTCGTGTTGGACACACACAGAGATTGAGACCTGTGGTGATCTTACCTCGTGTTGGACACACACAGAGATTGAGACCTGTGGTGATCTTACCTCGTGGTGGACACACACAGAGATTGAGACCTGTGGTGATCTTACCTCGTGGTGGACACACACAGAGATTGAGACCTATGGTGATCTTACCTCGTAGTGGACACACACAGAGTGAGACCTGTGGTGATCTTACCTCGTGTTGGACACACACACAGATTGAGACCTGTGGTGATCTTACCTCGTGTTGGACACACACACAGATTGAGACCTGTGGTGATATTATCTCGTGTCAGCCACACACACAGTGAAACAACAAAGGAACGGACTTTCCCACAGTGACACATTGTTTATCCACAGTGTCACAGCGTGTAGTGTGTCTACAGTGTCATAGTGTATAGTACATCTACAGTGTCATAGCGTGTAGTACATCTACAGTGTCATAGTGTATAGTACATCTACAGTGTCACAGTGCTATACGGTATATCCATAGTGTCACAGTGCTGTACGGTATATCTACAGTGTCACAGTGCTATACGGTATATCCATAGTGTCACAGTGCTGTACGGTATATCTACAGTGTCACAGTGCTGTACGGTATATCCATAGTGTCACAGTGCTATACGGTATATCTACAGTGCCCGTGTGAGGACGACAGAGGCAGGATGATTCCAGCAGTGCCTGCAGCAGACCAAAACCGGACACGTGTGTTCTGTGGCACCGTGGTCCATGCCACAGACACCTGTCCTCTGCAGGTGCTGGAGAATTCTGCCCTGGGTGTGACGGATGGCAAGGTATGTGTGTAAGTGTTCGTAGGTTGGTGTGTGTGCGTGTGTGTGTGTGTGTGTGTGTGTGTGTGTGTGTGTGTGTGTGTGTGTGTGTGTGGAGGATGGGTGGGGTGTTGTGGTGTGTGTGTGTGTGTGTGTGTGTGTGTGTGTGTGTATGATCTGTGTGTGTGTGTGTGTGTGTGTGGGGGGGGGGGTGCTTGGGGGGGGGGGGGGCAGTGGGAAGAGTGTGATGATGATCATATTCATCTACTTCATTAATTATTCTATTCATTTACTTATTTAGTTAATTATTCATGTCTTCATTTATTTATCTATCTATTTATTTATTTATCTCTTCTTACTTGTTTATTCATTTATTTGTCTATTTATTTGTCGATTTGTTTTTTCTATTTGTTCGTTTGTTTTACTTATTTCTTCGTTCATTCGTTTATTTTGCCATAAAGTAATGATACTAACAAAACCATGTGACAATTTCCATCAAAAGAGTGTTTACTAATTTCAGTATTTATAACTCATAATACATTGGATTGGGACGCGGACCAATTGCCGTTTGTTGCACAACACATTACATGGATCGCTAGCTATTTGTTGAGCAATACATGATTCGGACTGAGAACCATTTATTGCACGACACATGACGATGACAGAGAACCATCTATTACACAACACATGATTTGGACGGAGAACCATATATCGCACACAACATATATCTAAGACTGAGAACCATTTCTTGCACAACACATGACAAGGACTGAGAACCATTTATTGCACAAAACGTCACGATGACCTGAGAACCATTTATTGCACAAAACGTCACGATGACCTGAGAACCATTTATTGCACAAAACGTCACGATGACCTGAGAACCATTTATTGCACAAAACGTCACGATGACATGATAACCATTTATTGCACAAAACGTCACGATGACCTGAGAACCATTTATTGCACAAAACGTCACGATGACATGATAACCATTTATTGCACAAAACGTCACGATGACATGATAACCATTTATTGCACAAAACGTCATGATAACCTGAGAACCATTTATTGCACAAAACGTCACGATGACCTGAGAACCATTTATTGCACAAAACGTCACGATGACATGATAACCATTTATTGCACAAAACGTCACGATGACCTGAGAACCATTTATTGCACAAAACGTCACGATGACCTGAGAACCATTTATTGCACAAAACGTCACGAAGACATGAGAACCATTTATTGCACAAAACGTCATGATTGCCTGAGAACCATTTATTGCACAAAACGTCACGATGACCTGAGAACCATTTAGTGCACAATACATGACGATGACGGAGAACCATTTTGTGCACAAAACGTCACACGCGGACTCAGTACCACTGAAACTGTAGTGGCTGTATAATTTATGTATTTCAAACTCTGATAACTTGAACGTTGGAATCAACAGTTTTTGAGCTTCGATTTGTCATGCTGTTTTGATGACCATCGTCTGACACGACAGACTATCACACACACACACCTACCAGCCTCCCAACTCGGTTCCTGTATTACATGCAGAAGCTAGAAAAAATGCCAACGTTAAGGTTTACCACGGGCACACACACACATCCACACCGGATTATTACATTGACTGTTTGCACACGTCGGTCTACAAGAGCTGGAAGTTCAAACTGACCTACAATCCGGACTTCATGAATAGAACGGACACACACTGTCACACACACACGTTCACACACACACGGCTACACACACGATCACACACACACACACACACACACCACACACACACACACACACACACACACACACACATTGATAATAATGACTAAAGGTTAACAAATGGCTCACAACACGGCGAGCAGAACAAACAGGTTAAGACAGGAGGACAGCTGGCTTGACCTTGACCTTGACCTTGACACAAAGGTCATGACAGTGGCAGCAGCTAAAAGTACATGCTGAGGGATACCATTCTCGCTGTCTCAGAAACTCGGTTAAGCCAAGGGGAGATCAGCTTGCTGTGTTAGCAGACTTAACATCCAGTGGCTTGGTCTTAGCGCCCACCCCACCCCTCCTCCCCCACAGCATTTACTGTTCTGTGTTACGATAATCAGTTTTGCAGGATCACCGCACACACAAAAGCTCTTGCCCGCAGTCCTCCTGAAGTCCCAAGCAGATGTCCATCACACATTCTAATTTCTTCAGGTCCTCCTGTTTGTAGTCTTCCTGACAGCTCAAAACACAGTAAACTTTTTCTTATCCACCTCCAGATGCCTTCAGCTCCGACCTGTGCAGTAGCTGAGTGGTTAAAGCGTTGGACTTTCAATCTAAGGGTCCCAGGTTCGAATCTCGGTAACGGCGCTTGGTAGGTAAAGGATGGAGATTTTTCCCATCTCCTCGTCAACATAATGTATATGCAGGCCTGCTTGTGCCTGAAACCCCTTCGTGTGTATACGCAAGCAGATCAAATACGCACGTTAAAGATCCTGTAATCCATGTCAGCGTTCGGTGGATTATGGAAACAAGAACATACCCAGCATGCACACACCCGAAAACGGAGTATGGCTGCCTACATGGCGGGGTAAAAACGGTCGTACACGTAAAGTCCACACGTGTACATACGAGTGAACGTGGGAGTTGCAGCTCACGAAGGAAAAAGAAGTATCTATCTTTAAGATTTCATTCTCTTGGTTCCTTTGTTTCCGGGCATTGTTTATTGAAGGTACCAGTTCTCCATGGATGTGGACTTTGTTGTTTAGGGTCGTGGTTAGTGTGGATATCTAGGTTCTGGTATCTAAGACAACCTCTCCGTGGCAATGCTATCCGTTAGGGCCGTGGTTAGTGTGGATATCTAGGTTCTGGTATCTAAGACAACATCTCCGTGGCAATGCTATCCGTTAGGGTCGTGGTTAGTGTGGATATCTAGGTTCTGGTATCTAAGACAACCTCTCCATGGCAATGCTATTCGTTAAGGTCGTGGTTAGTGTGGATATCTAGGTTCTGGTATCTAAGACAACCTCTCCATGGCAATGCTATTCGTTAAGGTCGTGGTTAGTGCGAATATCTAGGTTCTGGTATCTAAGACAACCTCTCCATGGCAATGCTATCCGTTTGGGTCGTGGTTAGTGTGGATATCTTGGTTCTGGTATCTAAGACAACCTCTCCGTGGCAATGCTATCCGTTAGGGTCGTGGTTAGTGTGGATATCTAGGTTCTGGTATCTAAGACAACCTCTCCATGGCAATGCTATTCGTTAAGGTCGTGGTTAGTGTGGATATCTAGGTTCTGGTATCTAAGACAACCTCTCCATGGCAATGCTATCCGTTTGGGTCGTGGTTAGTGTGGATATCTAGGTTCTGGTATCTAAGACAACCTCTCCATGGCAATGCTATCCGTTAGGGTCGTGGTTAGTGTGGATATCTAGGTTCTGGTATCTAAGACAACCTCTCCATGGCAATGCTATTCGTTAAGGTCGTGGTTAGTGTGGATATCTAGGTACTGGTATCTAAGACAACCATTCCATGCCAATGCTATCCGTTAGGGTCGTGGTTAGTGTGGATATATAGGTTCTGGTATCTAAGACAATCTCTCCATGGCAATGCTATCCGTTAGGGTCGTGGTTAGTGTGGATATCTAGGTTCTGGTATCTAAGACAACCTCTCCATGGCAATGCTATCCGTTTGGGTCGTGGTTAGTGTGGATATCTTGGTTCTGGTATCTAAGACAACCTCTCCGTGGCAATGCTATCCGTTAGGGTCGTGGTTAGTGTGGATGTCTAGGTTCTGGTATCTAAGACAACCTCTCCATGGCAATGACTATCCGTTAGGGTCGTGGTTAGTGTGGATATCTTGGTTCTGGTATCTAAGACAACCTCTCCATGGCAATGACTATCCGTTAGGGTCGTGGTTAGTGTGGATATCTAGGTTCTGGTATCTAAGACAACCTCTCCATGGCAATGACTATCCGTTAGGGTCGTGGTTAGTGTGGATATCTTGGTTCTGGTATCTAAGACAACCTCTCCATGGCAATGCTATCCGTTACATGCGCCCCATGCATAGCGATGGTCTCACAGCTAGGCCTCACCAATAATGATGATAATGCTGCTGATGATGATGTGGATGATGATGATGATGAGGAGGAGGAGGAGGAGGATGTGGATGATGAAGATGATGATGATGATGAGGAGGAGGAGGAGGAGGATGTGGATGATGATGAGGAGGAGGAGGAGGATGTGGATGATGATGATGATGATAATGAGGATGAGGATGTGGATGATGATGAGAATGATGAGAATGAGGATGTGGATGATGATGATGATGATAATGATGATGAGGAGGAGGAGGAGGATAAAAAAAAAATTCTACTCCGGCGTATCCCCCCTCCACCCCCACCCCACCCCCCAAAGGCTGCGAATGACGTAAAATTCTAATCACGTGATCTGTCATTGTCCCACTCTTTGAAGTTCCCTTCAGCGTTAAATGGTCGTGTTGAAGTCATGTCATACCATTATCATCTTTGTCGTCATCATCATCATCATCACCGTCATCATCATCATCACCACCACCATCCTCACCACCACCACCACCACCGTCATCATCACCACCATCATCATCATCATCATCATCATCGTCACCATCAACATCATCATCATCATCATCGTCATCATCACCACCATCATCATCATCATCGTCACCATCGTCACCATCAACATCATCATCATCAGATCTGTGTACAGGTGGTGTTCCTGGAGAGCAAGGAACGTTTGGACGACCTTCTGGGAAAACACGAGTTGAAGCCAGAATGTGTCACGTACCTCACCCCAAGGTCAGTCAGTGTTCCTTCACCTGTCAGTCAGTTTCAGTTTCAGTTACTCAAGGAGGCGTCACTGCGTTCGGACGAATCAATGTGTGCCACACCACATCTGCTAGGCAGTTGTCTGAGACCAGCAGCACAACCCAACGCGCTTAGTCAGGCCTTGAGTGCATGCATATATATTTGTGTACCTCTCGGAGTGGATTTCTTCTACAGGGTATTGTCAGAGGACAACACTCTCGTTGCCATGGGTTCTTTTTCAGTGCGCCAAGTGCGTGCTGCATACGGGACCTCGGTTGACCGTCTCATCCGAATGACTAGACGGTCGGTTTGATTTTCCAGTCAAACTTGGGAGAAAGGACGGGAGTGGATTCGAACCCACACCCTCACGGACTCTCTATATTGGCAGCAGAGCGTCTTACTGTAATCCTCCATGCTTCAAAAGGGATCAAGGATTAATCAAATCATAATTAGAAGTTAACACTTGATTCAGCATAACAGCATTAACCCCCCCCCCGTCCCCCCGAATGGAATTCATCAAACCATTTAAAGGTACATTGTTCAGCGGCTGAGAGCGTGTTGATTATTGTCAGATTGTAATAACAAGAGTGCTGCTGGCAGTGTGTTGATTGTTGTCAGACTGTAATTACAAGAGTGCTGCTGGCAGTGTGTTGATTGTTGTCAGACTGTAATTACAAGAGTGCTGCTGGCAGTGTGTTGATTGTTGTCAGATTGTAATTACAAGAGTGCTGCTGGCAGTGTGTTGATTGTTGTCAGACTGTAATTACAAGAGTGCTGCTGGCAGTGTGGTGATTGTTGTCAGACTGTAATTACAAGAGTGCTGCTGGCAGTGTGTCGGTTGTTGTCAGACTGTAATAACAAGAGTGCTGCTGGCAGTGTGGTGATTGTTGTCAGACTGTAATTACAAGAGTGCTGCTGGCAGTGAGGTGATTGTTGTCAGACTGTAATTACAGGAGTGCTGCTGGCAGTGTGGTGATTGTTGTCAGACTGTAATTACAAGAGTGCTGCTGGCAGTGAGGTGATTGTTGTCAGACTGTAATTACAAGAGTGCTGCTGGCAGTGTGGTGATTGTTGTCAGACTGTAATTACAAGAGTGCTGCTGGCAGTGAGGTGATTGTTGTCAGACTGTAATTACAAGAGTGCTGCTGGCAGTGTGTTGATTGTTGTCTGATTGTAATTACAAGAGTGCTGCTGGCAGTGTGGTGATTGTTGTCAGACTGTAATTATAAGAGTGCTGCTGGCAGTGTGGTGATTGTTGTCAGACTGTAATTACAAGAGCGCTGCTGGCAGTGTGGTGATTGTTGTCAGACTGTAATTACAAGAGTGCTGCTGGCAGTGTGTTGATTGTTGTCTGATTGTAATTACAAGAGTGCTGCTGGCAGTGTGTTGATTGTTGTCAGACTGTAATTACAAGAGTGCTGCTGGCAGTGTGTTGATTGTTGTCAGACTGTAATTACCAGAGTGCTGCTGGCAGTGTGTTGATTGTTGTCAGACTGTAATTACAAGAGTGCTGCTGGCAGTGTGGTGATTGTTGTCAGACTGTAATTACAAGAGCGCTGCTGGCAGTGTGGTGATTGTTGTCAGACTGTAATTACAAGAGTGCTGCTGGCAGTGAGGTGATTGTTGTCAGACTGTAATTACAAGAGCGCTGCTGGCAGTGTGGTGATTGTTGTCAGACTGTAATTACAAGAGTGCTGCTGGCAGTGAGGTGATTGTTGTCAGACTGTACTTACAAGAGTGCTGCTGGCAGTGTGGTGATTGTTGTCAGACTGTAATTACAAGAGTGCTGCTGGCAGTGTGTTGATTGTTGTCAGACTGTAATTACAAGAGTGCTGCTGGCAGTGTGTTGATTGTTGTCAGATTGTAATTACAAGAGTGCTGCTGGCAGTGTGGTGATTGTTGTCAGACTGTAATTACAAGAGTGCTGCTGGCAATGTGTTGATTGTTGTCAGATTGTAATTACAAGAGTGCTGCTGGCAGTGTGTTGATTGTTGTCAGACTGTAATTACAGGAGTGCTGCTGGCAGTGTGGTGATTGTTGTCAGACTGTAATTACAAGAGTGCTGCTGGCAGTGTGTTGATTGTTGTCAGACTGTAAGTACAAGAGTGCTGCTGGCAGTGTGTTGATTGTTGTCAGACCGTAATTACAAGAGTGCTGCTGGCAGTGTGTTGATTGTTGTCAGACTGTAATTACAAGAGTGCTGCTGGCAGTGAGGTGATTGTTGTCAGACTGTAATTACAAGAGTGCTGCTGGCAGTGTGTTGATTGTTGTCAGACTGTAATTACAAGAGTGCTGCTGGCAGTGTGTTGATTGTTGTCAGACTGTAATTACAAGAGTGCTGCTGGCAGTGTGGTGATTGTTGTCAGACTGTAATTACAAGAGTGCTGCTGGCAGTGTGTTGATTGTTGTCAGACTGTAATTACCAGAGTGCTGCTGGCAGTGTGGTGATTGTTGTCAGACTGTAATTACAAGAGTGCTGCTGGCAGTGTGTTTGATCGTTAATTCACCCACTGCGGAGTGTGAGGCTAGAGGCTTTGCTCTCCTTTAGGGTTTTATTCGTTTTCATCATCATTGATTGATTGATTGATATGGATACTTATATAGCGCCTATCCTCGGTCGGAGACCAAGCTCTAAGCGCTTTACAAACACGGAGTCATTTACACAACAGGCTGCCTACCTGGGTAGAACCGACTGACGGCTGCCATTGGGCGCTCATCATTCGTTTCCTGTGTCATTCATTCAGATTTCAGGCACGCACATCTACATACTCAGACATGTAACATTTAACATTTTACGTGTATGACCGTTTTCTTTATTTACCCCGCCATATAGGCAGTCATAGTCCGTTTTCGGGGGTGTGCATGCTGGGTATGTTCTTGTTTCCATAACCCACCGAACGCTGACATGGATTACAGGTTCTTTAACGTGCGTATTTGATCTTCTGCGTGCGTATACACACGAAGGGGGTTCGGGCACTGGCAGGTCTGCACATATGTTGACCTGGGAGATCGGAAAAATCTCCACCCTTTACCCACCAGGCGCCACCGAGACTCGAACCCGGGACTATCAGATTGAAAGTCCAACGCTTTAACCACTCGGCTATTGCGCCCGTCATCATCATCATCTTCTTCATCTTCATCATCATTATCATCATCATCATCATCTTCATTATCATTATCATCTCAATTTCTTTATTTTCTTCGCTTTCATCAGCATCATTGTCATCATCACACGGCAAGACAGAGAAACTTTCATGTGTGGCAGGGGAAGTCACAACCTGAGCTTATTTCAAAATTGCGTCTTTTCGCTGGACAGATGTGCAGTGTCTGTGTCACGGACAGTGAGAATGAGAATGTGTCACAGACAGTGAGAATGTGTCATGGACAGTGAGAATGTGTCACGGACAGTGAGAATGAGGATGTGTTACGGACAGTGAGAATGTGTCACGGACTGTGAGAATGTGTCACGGACAGTGAGAATGTGTCACGGACAGTGAGAGTGAGAATGTGTCACAGACAGTGAGAATGTGTCACGGACAGTGAGAATGTGAATGTGTCACAGACAGTGAGAATGTGTCACGGACAGTGAGAATGAGGATGTGTCACAGACAGTGAGAATGTGTTACGGACAGTGAGAATGTGTCACGGACTGTGAGAATGTGTCACGGACTATGAGAATGTGTCACGGACAGTGAGAATGAAAATGTGTCACGGACAGTGAGAATATGTCACGGACAATGAGAATGAAAATATGTCACGGACAATGAGAATGAAAATGTGTCACGGACAGTGAGAATGTGTCACGGACAGTGAGAATGTGTCACAGACTGTGAGAATGTGTCACGGACAGTGAGAATGAAAATGTGTCACGGACAGTGAGAATATGTCACGGACAATGAGAATGAAAATGTGTCACGGACAGTGAGAATGTGTCACGGACAGTGAGAATGAAAATATGTCACGGACAATGAGAATGAAAATGTGTCACGGACAGTGAGAATGTGTCACGGACAGTGAGAATGAGAATGTGTCACGGACAGTGAGAATATGTCACGGACAATGAGAATGAAAATGTGTCACGGACAGTGAGAATATGTCACGGACAATGAGAATGAAAATGTGTCACGGACAGTGAGAATGTGTCACGGACAGTGAGAATGAATGTGTCACGAACAGTGATAAAGAGAATGTGTCACGGACAGTGAGAATGAGAATTTGTCACGGACAGTGAGAATGTGTCACGGACAGTGAGTGTCACAGACAGAACACTTTCATGGTCACTTTCCTCAAAAAAGGCTGATTGCAGTGAGGGGGTGGGGGTGGGGGTGGGGACGTAGAATGCCGCAATGGGTGGGTGGGTGTGGGAGGAGGCTGGAGGGGGGGGGGGGGGCGTTGGCAGTTCAGCGGTGAATGCGTGACAAAAGCAGGTCCACTGTTGTTCAACTGAATGATAAGGAAAGGCCTTGACATCCAAGGGAGTGCATGACCCGTTACCCACCGCCCATGGCTTTTAACTCACTCAGTACGGCCAGTCCTCTCTTCTCCTCTACACAGACCCCTCGGATGTCCAGTGGGTGTCTGAATGACCCAACCTTTAGCTTCCGTCGTCAGAATTGTGGTATTCTTTGTAACATTCACCTCTTCAGTATAAGAGCCTTCCGCTTGCAATATTTTGATGATGATAGAAGCCATGCGATACCTGCTTGACCTCCCTTCAGTGCAGGCCAGAAACAAGTTAGAACAGGTCAAGACCTACTTCAAAGCATTAGAAAACCCTCAAAACCCACTGCATGACGCAGTCAAAGAACCAAAAGGCAGCCGTCTAGGACGAGGAAGATCATGGATGGGACAAGCAGAAGACACAATCCAGCTAGTATGCCGACTACAAGACCTGAAAGAAACAAAAGAATGGGAGAAAAAACCCCAAAACCTCAACCATCTATTCAACACAGTCATTTCACCCACTCTAGGAAGACATTGTCGGGAATGGCCAGAGGGCAAAACTGATGCGGAAGTGAAGCTACTCATAGAAGAAAACAGTAAAGAAGAGGACATCATCATATACACAGATGGCTCAGTCACCAAAGACCAGTCTGGTTGGGGATTCACTGCGAAACAAAATGGGAAAACAATTTGGGAAGAGAATGCTGCCTACAAAGTCACAACCTCCAGCCTAACGATGGAAGTTGAAGCTGCGACACATGCCCTCCAGTGGCTATCGTCCATCCATACGCCCGGAAACCAACATGCCATGATTCTAACCGACTCAATGAACTTCATACAGAAAATTGAAAACGGAATGGGAAGCCCAGAGTGGCATAAGGCAATGCGCAACTTTCAGATTAAAAAACTCACATGGTCATACTGCCCGGGACATGCAGGTGTTAAGGGAAATGAGCGAGCTGACAGACTTGCTGGTAACGCAACACCAACGAGCGGCCTACATCTAGGAAAATCGGAAATCCTCAGAAAAATCAAAGAATACCAAAAAGAACAGGTACAAGGCCATCACACCATCGATCGCCTCAAAGAAATAAAAGCAGAGAGAGGGAGCGGCCGCAAGTCTAACATGAAAGGTAGAGCACGATGCTTTGCAAATCAAACAAATATCGGCATCATTTCCAAACCAACATTGCGCAAATTTCTTCAAAACGGAACAGAGTCTCTGTGGGCCCTTCCAAATACAATAGACTGAGCAACACACTAGACGCCACGTTTTTGGCATCAGAGATCTTTTCCCATCCCTCTTGCGGCCAGTCAGTGGCAGCCTCTGTGCGTGTGTGTTTGTGTGGATGTGTGGGTCTGTGCTTTTGAGTGCGTTTGTGAATGCGCGAGAGTGTAAGTGTACACAAGTGTCAGGAGAGATCTGTGTACGTGTGTGTGTGTGTGTGTGTGTGTGTGTGTGTGTGTGTGTGTGTGTGTGTGTGTGAGGAGGTGGGAGTGCGGGGGGAGGTGGGGTAGAGGATGAGGTATGTGAGTATATGCATGCCTACACTGTGGGAGCAACAGGATATTGGAACGTATATATATATATATATATATATATATATATATATATATATATATATATATATATCTTTGTATATATGTGTGTGGGGTTGAGGGTGGGAGATATGGGCGTATGTGTGTGTGCTTGTACAAGTAAGTGTTCATCTCTGTGAGTGTGTGTTTGTGTGTGTGTGTGTGTGTGTGTGTGTATGTGTGTGTGTGTGTGTTTGTGTGTATGTGTGTGTGTGTGTGTGTGTGTGTGTGTGTGTGCCGTGGAAGCTGCGATACGTAGACTAGAAATGAGTGTGTGGAGGAGGGGGGTAGAGGAGGTGCAAGGTTATGTGTGTGTGTGTGTGTGTGTGTGTGTGTGTTGGAGCTCATGTACGTTTATATGTATTTGACTGTGCTTTCATATCTGTGAAACTGCATGTTTGGTGCATTTCTGTTGTGCATGTGTGGGTGTGGGTGTGAATGTGTGTCTTCATGTTTTACATTTATTCGCTTATTTATCACCATTGTTGTCTTTTTTTGTCTTTTTTTGTCTTTTTTTTTTTAGTATTACTATTATTATTACTACTACCTTTTTCTATATTATAATTATTATTCATTTATTTATTTATTTATGTAAGCTTATCTATTATTTATTCCCCCGTTGTTGTTTTTTGGGGGTTTTTTTGGTTTTGGGGGGGGGGGGGGGGGGGGGGGGGTTTGTTTTTTTGTTTTTTCTCAAGGCCTGACTAAGCGCGTTGGGTTACGCTGCTGGTCAGGCATCTGCTTGGCAGATGTGGTGTAGCGTATATGGTTTGGCCGAACGCAGTGACGCCTCCTTGAGCAACTGAAACTGAAACTGAAACTGATGATGATAATTGGGGTGAAGCGCTGTTAAAGTCGTCTCTTTCGCCGTTCGTATGGAGAGAGTTAAATCATTCATAACCGACAGAACCACTAAGATCAATCGGCTTTAACCCTTTCACCGCCAGTCAATTCAGAGTACAAAATTCCCTTGTGGTATAAACACAGAAAAGACAGTGACTAAGAATAGCTGGGGATTTCCCCCTGCGTTGTATAGAAAATAATGGCCTATCCTACCACCGAACATTAAGAGCAGAAGGTTCATGGATAACAGACCAATGAATGGTCACCTTTCAGTGACATGGGTCCTCTACCACGCCTGTGCATAAATGCGAGCTGGGCGGTGAAAGGATTAAAGTACAGCCAGATGTGTGAACACATAGGTGTTGTTTGTTTTTTGTTGTTGTTTGTTTGTTTTTGTTTTGTTTTTTTTTCAATTTGTGAAACCGCATCAATCACGTATGAATCAAACTTGAAGGAGAATGAAGCATAACTGTTCCCAATGAAATGGGCAATATATGATATTCACATTGTTTAACTCTCTCCATACGAACGGCGAAAGAGACGATGTTAACAGCGTTTCACCCCAATTACCATCATCAAAATATTGCAAGCGGAAGGCTTTTATACTGAAGAGGTGAATGCTGACAAAGAATACCACAATTCTGACGACGGAAGCTAAAGGTTGGGTCATTCAGACACCCACTGGACATCCGAGGGGTCTGTGTAGAGGAGAAGAGAGGACTGGCCGTACTGAGTGAGTTAATACAATCCAGAAGACCAGCAACACGATGTTTCATGCTGTCCAGAAATAACTGCACGAGTCCATGGCGTGACCTTTGAAGCACAGTGGCTCAGTCTTTGCTGCCTGGACAGTGGCTTCTCCATGGTCATTCCAGCAGCCTCTTGTTTCCGCTTTTGTCTTTCACCGAACTGAAGATACATTATGTGGGTGTACTACAAGAAAAGACAGAATAATAGTATTATGACAAAGTATCTGAACCTGTGTGTGTGTGTGTGTGTGTGTGTGTGTGTGTGTGTGTGTGTGCTAATATTGCCACAATTACCATGACGACTGCTGCTCTTACTGCTACTGTGTACTACATCTGCTACAAAGACTGCTACTGCTCCTGCAACAACTGCTATTATTACAACTACCACGGAGACTGATATTGCTCCTCCTACTACTGCTACTATTACAACTATTACGACGACTGCTAAGGTTACAACCTTCTTCGATGGTTGCTAACTACCACTGCATGTGCTTTTACTACTGCTGTTGCTACTACTGCTGCTGCTGCTGATACTAATTCTGCTGCCGATAATACTACTGCTGCTGATACTACTACTACTACTACTACTACTACTACTGATGCCGATAATACTACTGATGCTGATACTATTACTACTGATACCGATACTACTGCTACGACGACGAATGCTGATTCAGCTCCTACTATTGCTACTGTTGCGATGACGCCAACAACTATGACGACGATTGCTTTTCCTGTCAGTGCTGTTGGTGTTGTCACTGCAACAACCACGAATACTCAGTCAGCTACTGCTATTTCTGCTGCTGCGTCGATGACGACAACGACGACGACAACGACTACGACGACGATGATGACGACGACGACCACAACGACTCCAAAAACGATGATGATGACGATGACCACAACGACTACAAAAAACGATGATGATGACGATGACTACAACGACTACAAAAACGATGATAACGACCACAGCGACTACAAAAACTATGATGATGACGATGACCACAACGACTACAAAAACGATGATGATGACGATGACCACAACGACTACAAAAACGATGATGATGACGATGACCACAACGACTACAAAAACGATGATGATGACGATGACCACAACGACTACAAAAACGATGAAGATGACGACTACTACAACGACTACAAAAACGATGAAGATGACGATGACCACAACGACTACAAAAACGATGATGATGACGATGACCACAACGACTACAAAAACGATGATGATGACGATGACCACAACGACTACAAAAACGGTGAAGATGACGATGACCACAACGACTACAAAAACGATGATGATGACGACGACCACAACGACTACAACGACGATGATGACGACGACCCCGCAGTGATCAGTGTCTGTGTGGTGATGCAGACAGTGGGTGATGCCCGGCCTCGTGGACTGCCACCTGCACTCCCCCCAGCTGCCCATCCAGGCCCTGGGCACGGACCTGGGACTGCTGGACTGGCTGGCCACCTACACCTTCCCCGCCGAGGCTCGATATGCTGACCACTGCATGGCCAGGGCCGCGCACCGCGCTATGGTGGTCAGTGGGCGTGGGATGGGGGGATTGGGGGGAAGGGGGGGATGATGACGACAATAACGGGAATGATGATGATGACGGGAATGATGATGATGACAATGACGGGAATGATGATGATGATGATGATGGCGAGAATGATGATGATGACGGGAATGATGGTGATGATGATGATGACGGGAATGATGATGGTGATGATGATAATAATAACGAGAATGATGATGATGACGATGACGGGAATGATGGTGATGATGACGATGATGGGAATGATGGTGGTGATGATGATGATGTTGGTGATGACGGGAATGATGATGGTGATGATGACGATGATGGGAATGATGGTGTTGATGATGATGATGATGGTGATGACGGGAATGATGATGATGATGATGATGATGATGATGACGAGAATGGTGATGATGACAATGACGGGAATGATGGTGATGATGATTATAACGAGAATGATGATGATGATGACGATGTCGGGAATGATGGTGATGATGATGACGACGACGAGAATGGTGATGATGACGATGACGGGAATGATGATGATGATGAGAATGATGATGATGATGATAACGGGAATGATGGTGATGATGATGTTGACGGGAATGATGATGATGATGATGATGACGGGAATGATGATGATGATGATGTTGACGGGAATGATGATGATGATGATGATGATGACGGGAATGATGATGATGATGATTACTAGAATGATGAAGGAGGAGGGGTGGGGGGGGGGGGTACGTTTACAGAAGAGGACGTTAGGAGGGGGGACAACCCTGGCCAGTTACTTCTCTTCCATCCACGCCGACACTTCGCTGTATCTCTGTCAGGCCGCGGGTGAGTATTTGCTATGGGTCTTGTTGCTGTTGTTGTTGTTGTTGTTGTTATTCTTCTTCTTCTTCTTCTTCCTCCTCCTCCTTCTCCTCCTCCTCTTCTTCTTCCTCCTCCTCCACTTCTTGATTGTGCTTTCATTTACGGCTTATATTATTCCCCCCCCCCCATCTCTGTGTGTGTGTGTGTGTGTGTGTGTGTGTGTGTGTGTGTGTGTGTGTGTGTGTGTGTGTGTGTGTGTGCGTGTGTGCGTGTGTGTGTGTGTAGCTTTTTTGTATTGTTTTCATTGTCGGTATGAGTTGTTGTTGTTTGTGTTGTTGTCGTTGTTAATGAAGGCGTTGTTGTTGTTTGTGTTGTTGTCGTTGTTAATGAAGGCGTTGTTGTTTGTGTTGTTGTCGTTGTTGTTGTTGTCGTGCGCTTTGTCATTTGGTGAAAGTGAAAGTCAGAAAGACAATGTCATTGTCCTGGTTGTAGTTTGTTGAACTACAGGACGAACATTGTCCTGGTTGTGGTTTGTTGAACTACATGACGAACATTGTCCTGGTTGTAGTTTGTTGAACTACATGACGAACATTGTCCTGGTTGTAGTTTGTTGAACTACATGACGAACATTGTCCTGGGTGTGGTTTGTTGAACTACATGACGAACATTGTCCTGGTTGTAGTTTGTTGAACTACATGACGAACATTGTCCTGGTTGTAGTTTGTTGAACTACATGACGAACATTGTCCTGGTTGTAGTTTGTTGAACTACATGACGAACATGGTCCTGGTTGTAGTTTGTTGAACTACATGACGAACATTGTCCTGGTTGTGGTTTGTTGAACTACATGACGAACATTGTCCTGGTTGTGGTTTGTTGAACTACATGACGAACATTGTCCTGGTTGTGGTTTGTTGAACTACATGACGAACATTGTCCTGGTTGTGGTTTGTTGAACTACATGACGAACATTGTCCTGGTTGTGGTTTGTTGAACTACATGACGAACATTGTCCTGGTTGTGGTTTGTTGAACTACAGGATGAACATTTCCCAAACGAACCAAACGCGCGTGACCTACTTTGTGCTCCCGTGTCCAAGTATGGATAACATATTCAAAGGCGTTCCTCATTACAATACACAAACACAAACCGCATATCAACATGGCCGTGCGTGAAAAAAAAAGAAAAAAGACTGATGTGTATGGAGGGTAGAGGTTAGGGGAAAGGTTTTCAGATAATCGTATTATTTATACCGGTGTAGCAGTCTATTTGTACCCCCGGTGGTTTTTACGCAGGGGTCAAATTTGGCTAATACTGGGGTCTATGCCGACTAGGCTTCCAATGACCCCCAAGGATAAACTTCGACTAGTTAGGAAAAAAGAGAAAAGGAGGGGGGGGGGGCTTGGGGGGGAATCAAAGAAAAGAAAAAAAAAAGACAAGAAAACTAGTTGTGCTCCTTCTTCTGCGTGCAACTGAAGGCCCCACCCCCTTTTTATATATATAAAAAAAAAAATATTCAGACCTGACCGCACATAGCAATGCTTATGTGTGCGTATAGTGTAGGTGCTGAATTCAGTACTATGAATGTACAGTTAACATGTACAGTGTTGGTGTTGTGATGTCTGGTGTTCAGTGCAGTGATGTGTCCTCACAACAGGTGTGCATGGGTTGTATTTCGCTTGCCCGTCTGTTGATTTGCATTTGATTGTGCTTTCATATCTGTGAAAATGTATGTTTGTTGTATATCTGTTGTGTGTGTGTGTGTGTGTGTGTGTGTGTGTGTGTGTGTGTGTGTGTGTGTGTGTGTGTGTGTGTGTGTGTGTGTGTGTGTGTGCATGTTTTACATTTATTTGCTTATTTATCATCATTGTTGTCTTTTTTTTCTTCTTTTTTTTTTTTTTTTGCGCTTAGAGTTGATTTCATCAAGATTTTGCGCCTTATAAATATTATCATTATTATTGTTAGTAATTTTATGTATTTATCTATTTTTTTTTTTTTTTTTTCTTTTTCTTTTTTTTCTCAAGGCCTGACTAAGCGCGTTGGGTTACGCTGCTGGTCAGGCATCTGTTTGGCAGATGTGTTGTAGCATATATGGATTTGACCGAACGCAGTGACGCCTCCTTGAGCTACTGACACTGATACTGTCTGGGTCAGATTATTGTGATTTGGGTTACTGATGTGTGTGTGTGTGTGTGTGTGTGTACGTCTATGTGTGTGTCTATGTGTGTGTGTGTGTGTGTGTGTGTGTGTGTGTGTACGTCTGTGTGTGTACGTCTGTGTGTGTGTGTGTGTGTGTACGTCTATGTGTGTGTGTGTGTGTACGTCTGTGTGTGTGTGTGTGTGTGTGTGTGTGTGTGTGTGTGTGTGTGTGTGTATGTGTACGTCTATGTGTGTGTGCGAGTGTACGTCTATGTGTGTGTGTGTGTATGTGTGTGCGTGTGTACGTCTATGTGTGTGTGTCTGTGTGTGTGTGTGTGTGTGTGTGTGTGTGTGTGTGTGTGTGCCAGAGGAGCAGGGACAGAGGGCCCTAGTGGGAAAGTGCTGCATGGACATGTCGGCACCGGACTTCTACAGGGAGACAACCCAGCAGTCCCTGGAGGACACCAACAGGTGACACACACCTCTCGGGGACACAGAGAGGGGGAGAGAGACAGAGAGGGAGTGGGAGAGAGAGAGACAGAGAGGGGGGAGAGAGAGAGAGAGACAGAGAGGGGGAGAGAGAGGGAGAGAGAAAGGGGGCGAGAGAGAGGGAGACAGAGAGGGGGAGACAGAGGGAGACAGAGAGAGGGAGAGAGAGAGACAGAGAGAGAGACAAAGAGAGAGGTGGAGAGAGAGAGAGAGACAGAGGGAGACAGAGAGGGAAACAGAGAGACAGAGGGAGACAGAGAGGGGGAGACAGAGGGAGACACAGAGGGGGATAGAGAGGGAGACAGAGAGTGAGAGAGAAAGAGAGAGATGGAGAGAGAGAGACATAGAGAGACAGGGAGACAGGGAAAGAGAGAGACAGAGGGAGAAGAGAGAGAGACATAGAGAGAGAGACAGAGAGTTGGAGAGAGACAGAGGGAGACAGAGAGGGGGAGAGAGAGAGAAACAGAGAGGGGGGGGGAGAGAGAAAGAGGGAGACAGAGAGGGGGAGAAAGAGGGAGACAGAGAGTAGGAGAGAGAGAAAGAAAGAGAGAGAGAGAGGAGACAGAGAGGGGGAGGGAGGGAAAGAGAGAGGGAGACAGAGGAGACAGAGGGGGGGGGGGAGAGAAAGAGTGGGGGGGGGGAGACAGAGAGGGGGAGAGAGAGAGAGGAGGGGGGAGACAGAGAGGGGGAGAGAAAGAAAGAGAGAGACAGAGGAGGCAGAGGGGGGCGGAGAGAAAGAGACAGAGGGAGACAGAGAGGGGGAGAGAGACACAGAGAGGGGGAGAGAGAGAGAGACAGAGAGAGACAGAGGGAGACAGAGAGGGGGAGAGGGAGACAGAGAGGGGGAGAGAGAGAAAGAAAGAGAGACAGAGGAGACAGAGGGGGGGGGTGAGAGAGAGAGGGGGGGAGACAGAGAGGGGGGGGGAGAGAAAGAAAGAGAGAGACAGAGGAGACAGAGGGGGGGGAGAAAAAGAGAGACAGAGGGAGACAGAGAGGGAGAGAGAGAAAGAGAGAGACAGAGGGAGACAGAGAGGGGGAGAGGGAGACAGAGAGGGGGAGAGAGAGAAAGAAAGAGGGAGACAGAGAGGGGGAGAGGGAGACAGAGAGGGGGGAGAGAGAAAGAAAGAGAGAGACAGAGGAGACAGAGAGGGGGAGAGGGAGACAGAGAGGGGGAGAGGGAGACAGAGAGGGGGAGAGAGAGAAAGAAAGAGAGAGACAGAGGAGACAGAGAGGGGGAGACAGAGAGGGGGGAGAGAGAGAGAAAGAGAGAGACAGAGGAGACAGAGAGGGGGGGAGAGAGAGAGAAAGAGAGAGACAGAGGAGACAGAGAGGGGGGAGAGAGAGAGAGAGAGAGGAGACAGAGAGGGGGGAGAGAGAGAGAGAGAGAGAGAGAGAGAGACAGAGGGAGACAGAGAGGGGAGAGAGAGAGAGAGACAGAGGAGACAGAGAGGGGGGGAGAGAAAGAGAAAGAAAGAGACAGAGAGGGGAGAGAGAGAGAGAGACAGAAGAGACAGAGAGGGGGGGAGAGAAAGAGAGACAGAGGAGACAGAGAGGGGGGAGAGAGAGAGAGAGACAGAGGAGACAGAGAGGGGGGAGAGAGAGAGAGAGAGAGAGAGAGAGAGAGACAGAGGGAGACAGAGAGGGGAGAGAGAGAGAGAGACAGAGGAGACAGAGAGGGGGGGAGAGAAAGAGAAAGAAAGAGACAGAGAGGGGGGAGAGAAAGAGAGAGACAGAGGAGACAGAGAGGGGGGAGAGAAAGAGAGAGACAGAGGAGACAGAGAGGGGGGAGAGAAAGAGAGAGACAGAGGAGACAGAGAGGGGGGAGAGAAAGAGAGAGACAGAGGAGACAGAGAGGGGGAGAGAAAGAGAGAGAGAGAGAGAGAGAGAGAGGAGACAGAGAGTGGGAGAGAGAAAGAGAGACAGAGGAGACAGAGGGGGGGAGAGAAAGAGAGAGAGAGGAGACAGAGTGGGGGGAGAGAAAGAGAGAGAGAGAGAGGAGACAGAGGGGGGGAGAGAAAGAGAGAGAGAGAGAGGAGACAGAGGGGGGGGAGAGAAAGAGAGAGAGAGGAGACAGAGAGGGGGAGAGAGAAAGAGAGAGAGAGAGAGGAGACAGAGGGGGGGAGAGAAAGAGAGAGAGAGAGAGGAGACAGAGGGGGGGAGAGAAAGAGAGAGAGAGGAGACAGAGGGGGGGAGAGAAAGAGAGAGAGAGAGGAGACAGAGGGGGGGAGAGAAAGAGAGAGAGAGAGAGGAGACAGAGGGGGGGGAGAGAAAGAGAGAGAGAGGAGACAGAGAGGGGGAGAAAGAAAGAGAGACAGAGGAGACAGAGAGGGGGAGAGAAAGAGAGACAGAGGAGACCTGGGGGGGGGGAGAGAAAGAGAGACAGAGGAGACAGAGGGGGGGGAGAGAAAGAGAGACAGAGGAGACAGAGAGGGGAGAGAGAAAGAGAGACAGAGGAGACAGAGGGGGGGAGAGAGAGAAAGAGAGAGACAGAGGGAGACAGAGAGGGGGAGAGAGAGAGAGGAGACAGAGAGTGGGAGAGAGAGAAAGAAAGAGAGAGACAGAGGGAGACAGAGAGAGGGAGAGAGAGAGAGAGAGGGAGACAGAGAGGGGGAGAGAGAGAGAGGAGACAGAGAGTGGGAGAGAGAGAAAGAGACAGAGGGAGACAGAGAGGGGGGCAGAGAAAGAGAGACAGAGGAGACAGAGGAGACAGAGAGGGGGGAGAGAGAAAGAAAGAGAGAGACAGTGGAGACGGAGTGGGGGAGAGAAAGAGAGACAGAGGAGACAGAGAGGGGGAGGAGAGAGAGAGACAGACAGAGGAGACAGAGAGTGGGAGAGAGAGAGAGAGACAGAGGAGACAGAGAGGGGGGGAGAGAGAGAGAGAAACAGAGGAGACAGAGAGTGAGAGAGAGAGAAAGAAAGAGAGAGACAGAGGAGACGGGGGGGGGGGGGGAGAGAGAAAGAGAGACAGAGGGAGACAGAGAGGGGGAGAGAGAGAGAGAAAGAAAGAGAGAGACAGAGAGGGTCCAGAGAGGGAGAGAGAGAGAGACAGAGAGAGAGAGAGGGACACAGAGAAGGACAGAGAGAGAAAGAGAAAGAGAGAGAGAGAGAGAGAGAGAGGGGAAGGAAAACAACAGAACGTTCCGTGGACACCTTCAGGTCACACAGGAAACGTGTGTGTGCGAGACACATGACACTGCAGTGTAACTCATTTGTCAAATGAGGTCACCTTGAATGTCTCAACCATTCTGCCGCACGTTTTAGAAGTAAATCAGTCAGGCTAATTAAAGGTCATAAAAACAAAAACAAAAATAAAGAAACAAAAGAAAACCAAGATATATCAATGCACGAACACGTCACCATCATAAACCATTTCCTGTCGGACACATTGACTTGAATTGACAACAGTTTTGAAGGATGAAACAAAGAATAACTTTGAAATCAGATTTTTTTATATACTGAATAACAAAAGATAAGCAATGTCCAAGTGACTGCAGCAGCAGGGTCAAACAAGAAGATCAGAACAGGACAATGTACATACCGTCATGGTTAGGGAACGATGGTATACTTCATCCCCTCTCGTTTCATCTTTATCTTAAATTATTTGTCTGTCTGTTTGTCTGTCTGTCTCTTTTCGTCTGTGTGTGTGTGTGTGTGTGTGTGTATCTTGCATACTCGTCTCTGTCTCTCTCTATCTTTCTGATTTTCTCTCTCTCTCTCTCTCTCTCTCTCTCTCTCTCTCTCTCTCTCTCTCTCTCTCTCTCTTTGCTTGTAAGTGTAATTGTTTTCCCAAGTGGGTTTTTCTGCAGATTTTTTTTTCCAGAGACAGCCCTTTTGTCGCCGTGTGTTCTTTCACGTGTACTAAGTGCATGCACACGGGACCACGGTTTATCGTCTCATCCGAATAACTAACGTGCAGACCATCACTCAAGGTCTAGTGGAGAGGGGGCGGGGGGGTGGGGGGGGGGGAGGGAGAAAACACTGGTGACAATAGGATTCGAACCAGTGCGATCAGATTCTCTCGCTTCCTACGCAGACACGTGACCTCTTGGTCAACACCCCACTGTGCTGTCCAGCAAAACCAAAGCAGGTCCAATTCCTGGCTTACTGTTTTAATTCGGTCACTGTTCAGCTACCAGGGGCGTAAAATTATATAATCAAATAGTCTCCCCTTTCTCTGTGACAGGTTTGTCAAGGAGGTCCTGTCCTTAAAGGTCAGTGTGTGTGTGTGTGTGTGTGGTGTGTGGTGTGTGTTGTGTGTGTGTGGTGTGTGGTGTGGTGTGGTGTGGTGTGTGTGTGTGTGTGTGTGTGTGTGTGTGGTGTGTGTGTTGTGTGGTGTGTGTTTGGTGCGGGGTGTGTGTGTGTGTGTGTGTGTGTGTGTGTGTGTGTGTGTGTGTGTGTGTGTTGTGTGGTGTGTGTGTGTGTTGTGTGGTGTGTGTGTGTGTGTGTGTGTGTGTGTGTGTGTGTGTGTGTGTGATTGATTCTTGTTGTTCCTTATACTCTGCTGTTTGGAGATATGTATATTCACAATCTTGTTAAACCAGCTTCTACTTTTTTCCTTGGCAAATATTTTCTTCAATCATTTTCGCAGGGTACAATACAGATACAGTTCATCACATTCTATATCACGCGTGGATTACAACGAAAAAAGAGAAGAAAAAAAAAAGAAGACAGACATGACATACTTTGGTTGCATACTGCATAGATACAAGTTTTGTCACTGCTGTCCGTTCACGCCCCAAATTCACCTCAGACGATATGGTGAACTTCAAAGGAAACATTGAAAGCATCGTGATTCATTCTTACCGTTATGGCAACCACGCCTGAACTTTAAAAGAAACGACGAATATAAGCACTGTGGTTTAACATTACCAATCTGGTAATTCACACAATGAATTTAAGTACTGTGGTTTAACATTACCAGTTTTGGTATTCACACAATGAATTTAATAACTGTGGTTTAACATGACCAGTTTTGTTATTCACACAATGAATGAAGGCAGTATGGTTTAACATTACCAATTTTGTTATTCATATAATGAATTTAATAACTGTGGTTTAACATGACCAATTTTGTTATTCACACAATGAATTAAGGCAGTATGCTTCACACAATGAATTTAATAACTGTGGTTTAACATGACCAGTTTTGTTATTCACACAATGAATTAAGGCAGTATGCGTTAACATTACCAATTTTGTTATTCACACAATGAATGAAGGCAGTACGCTTTAACATGACCAATTTTGTTATTCACACAATGAATTAAGGCAGTATGGTTTAACATGACCAATTTTATTATTCACACAATGAATTTAGGCAGTA
>NC_134888.1:7460791-7483291 GCF_041734735.1 Babylonia areolata | reverse complement strand
GTGGCTGAAAAAGGTTGGGCATAGTGGATATTATGTTATCATTGCTTGGTGGCTGAAAAAGAAAAAGGTTGGACACAGTGGATATCATGTTATCATTGCCTAGTGGCTGAAAAGGTTGAGCATAGTGGATATCATGTTATCATTGCTTGGTGGCTGAAAAAGAAAAAGGTTGGACACAGTGGATATCATGTTATCATTGCCTAGTGGCTGAAAAGGTTGAGCATAGTGGATATCATGTTATCATTGCTTGGTGGCTGAAAAAGGTTGAGCATAGTGGATATTATGTTATCATTGCTTGATGGCTGAAAAAGGTTGAGCATAGTGGATATTATGTTATCATTGCTTGATGGCTGAAAAAGGTTGGACATAGTGGATATCATGTTATCATTGCTTGGTGGCTGAAAAAGGTTGGACATAGTGGATATCATGTTATCATTGCCTTGTGGCTGAAAAAGGTTGGGCATAGTGGATATCATGTTATCATTGCTTGGTGGCTGAAAAAGGTTGGACACAGTGGATATCATGTTATCATTGCTTGATGGCTGAAAAAGGTTGGACACAGTGGATATTATGTTATCATTGCTTGGTGGCTGAAAAAGGTTGGACATAGTGGATATCATGTTATCATTGCTTGGTGGCTGAAAAAGGTTGGGCATAGTGGATATCATGTTATCATTGCCTTGTGGCTGAAAAAGGTTGGGCATAGTGGATATTATGTTATCATTGCTTGGTGGCTGAAAAAGAAAAAGGTTGGACACAGTGGATATCATGTTATCATTGCCTTGTGGCTGAAAAAGGTTGGGCATAGTGGATATTATGTTATCATTGCTTGGTTGCTGAAAAAGAAAAAGGTTGGACACAGTGGATATCATGTTATCATTGCCTAGTGGCTGAAAAGGTTGAGCATAGTGGATATCATGTTATCATTGCTTGGTGGCTGAAAAAGGTTGGACACAGTGGATATCATGTTATCATTGCTTGGTGGCTGAAAACGGTTGAGCATAGTGGATATTATGTTATCATTGCTTGCTGGCTGAAAAAGGTTGAGCATAGTGGATATTATGTTATCATTGCTTGGTGGCTGAAAAAGGTTGGACACAGTGGATATCATGTTATCATTGCTTGGTGGCTGAAAAAGGTTGGACACAGTGGATATCATGTTATCATTGCTTGGTGGCTGAAAAAGGTTGGACATAGTGGATATCATGTTATCATTGCTTGATAGCTGAAAAAGGTTGGATACAGTGGATATCATGTTATCATTGCTTGATGGCTGAAAAAGGTTGGACACAGTGGATATCATGTTATCATTGCTTGGTGGCTGAAAAAGGTTGGGCATAGTGGATATCATGTTATCATTGCCTTGTGGCTGAAAAAGGTTGGGCATAGTGGATATCATGTTATCATTGCTTGGTCGCTGAAAAAGGTTGTGAGACATGTATATGCATAAAGTGATATATATCCAAGTGATGGTGTTCATGTCTGTGTGTGGATATTCCTGTGCACAAGGAAAATTTGACTGACATGAATTAATGGTTGTTATTAAGATTGTTTGGCCGTGCTGTTCAAAATGTCCTGTCAAGTGTAAGTGAGGTCATCCTGCTCAAAGACAATAAAGACGTGAGCACAATATCAGTCTCTACTGAGTCTCAGGCTGCATCTGTGTGTCTACTTTTGAAAGATTGGTCTCATACCCCCCCAACCCCACCCCCCCTCCTTTTTTCTTCTTTGTTATGATTTATGTTCCAGCATGTCTTGCATATGATTGTGTACGCAAACGTGTATGTGTGTGTGTGTGTGTGTACACGTGTGTGTGCGTGTGCATGCGTGCGCCCGTGTGTTTTTATGCGTGTGTTTGTTTGTGTGTAAGTGCTTGCGGCTCGCGTGCATGTGGGTGCGAATGTATGTTCCAAAGCACACGCAGTTTTCAGTTTCAGTGAGGTTTCAAAGTGTGCGACAGACTGATACATGCATTCTGTTGTACAGAAAAAAAGAAGAAAGATGTCTGTCTATCAGTGCATGCCACGAACGTGTCCGCCTAGGAAGCGACAGAATCTGAGCGCACTGATTCGAATCATGGCACAGCCGTCAGTATTTTCTCCCCCTCCACTAGACCTTGAGTGGTGGTCTGGGCGCTGGTCATTCGGATCATGAAACGATAAACCGCGGAGAACCCACGGCAACAAAAGGGTCGTCCCTGGCAAAATTCTGTAGAAAAATCCACTTCGACAGGAAAAAAACAACAAAACTGCTGGCAGCATTAAAATGAGTAATACAATGAGGGCTGGGTGTATGTGTGTAGCCTTCTTCTGCTCCCGTTGAATATACGACATGACCTGAGTATCCACCGCTTGCGCACGCACACCGGACACACAGTGTCTGGCATTCTCCGTTCAACAGTGGGAGAAGACGTGGCTGTAAATGACGTGTTTACAAAATGACGTCAGCGGTAAAACACACACGACAGCAAAGAGTGACGTACGACACCAAGCCAGACACGACTGACAGAGAGATCGGAACAAGCCATGGTGCCACATGGAGAACGACTTGACCAACACCAACCACCTGAAGACCGCCACCTCCCCCCAGCACGAGTTCCCGGCTTTCTCCAAACGGCCCAGGCACCTCACGGAGGGAGCCCTGCCCCCCCAGGTCCACGACAAGGTTGAGGAGGAATGGGCCCGCTACCGTGACGCCCTAGTTCGCGCCAACGCCGTTCTGCAGCAAGCCCGAGCCCTAAAAGAGCAGGTGAGAGCTGTGGCCAACGACTACCACGGCCTGGAGAACCAGTTCCAGCAGGTCCTCAGCCTCAACACCCGCTTCAGGAGGGAGGTGAAAGAACGTATGGAGTACCTGGAAAGGGAGCACTATCTGGCGGGTCTGATCGCAAACCTCATCGCTGAGTATCACGAGAAGGAGATGATGGGCTTTTCCTACTCGATGCTGGTTCTGAAGGCTGGGAGCGGGGTGGGGCCGAGGTCTACAGGGTCCAGGAGGATGTCTCGACACAAGCGACGGTTGTTGTACACGCTGCTGTGCGCTAAGGGGATTCAGAGACATGGGCCCACAGACCCAATCTGACTGACTGACTCAGCTCCCGATCTGACTCTGTGACCACGATCTGTTGTTGGTATTACTGCACTGCCATGAACGTTGATAGTGTTGAACTGCCAAAGGACGTTGTTAGACTGCTATGACCGTTGTTAGACTGCCATGAAAGCTGTTAGACTGCTGTGAATGTTCCTTGACCGCCATGAAGGCTGTTAGACTGCTATGACCGTTGTTAGACTGCTGTGAATGTTGCTAGACTGCCATGACCGTTGTTAGACTGCTATGAATGTTGTTAGACTGTCATGACCGTTGTTAGACTGCCATGACCGTTGTTAGACTGCCATGACCGTTGTTAGACTGATATGAACGCTGTTAGTCTGCTGTGAATGTTGATAGACTGCCATGACAGTTAGACTGTTGTGAATGTTGTTAGACTGCCATGACTGTTGTTAGACTGCTGTGAATGTTGATAGACTGCCGTGACAGTTAGACTGTTGTGAATGTTGTTAGACTGCCATGACTGTTGTTAGACTGCTGTGAATGTTGATAGACTGCCATGACAGTTAGACTGTTGTGAATGTTGTTAGACTGCCATGACTGTTGTTAGACTGCTGTGAATGTTGATAGACTGCCATGACAGTTAGACTGTTGTGAATGTTGTTAGACTGCCATGACTGTTGTTAGACTGCTGTGAATGTTGATAGACTGCCATGACAGTTAGACTGTTGTGAATGTTGTTAGACTGCCATGACTGTTGTTAGACTGCTGTGAATGTTGATAGACTGCCATGACAGTTAGACTGTTGTGAATGTTGTTAGACTGCCATGACTGTTGTTAGACTGTTGTGAATGTTGTTAGACTGCCATGACTGTTGTTAGACTGCTGTGAATGTTGATAGACTGCCGTGACAGTTGTTAAACTGCTGTGAACGATGTTAGACTGCTATAAATGTTGTTAGGCTGCCGTGACCGTTGTTGGACTGCCATGAACATTGTGAGTGCTAGACTTTCATGAACGTCTTTAGTGTTAGACTGCCATGAACATTGTTTGTGTGACAGACTGTCATGAACATTGTGAGTGTTAGACTTTCATGAACGTTGTTAGTGTTAGACTGCTATGAACATTGTGTGACAGACTGTCATGAACATTGTGAGTGTTAGACTTTCATGAACGTCGTTAATGTTAGACTGCCATGAACGTTGTGAGTGTTAGACTGTCTTAATTAAACATTGTTAACGGTTAGACTGTCGACAATGTTTCTAGTATTTAGACTGCCATGATCGTTGTCAATGTTCAGTAGACTGACGCAAACGTTGTCAGTGTTAGACTGCCATGAACCTCATTAGTGTTAGACTGTCATAGACGTTTTGATATCAGACTGTCATGAACGATACAAGAAGTTCCAAACCAAACCAAACCAAACAAAACCGAAAGCGAACAAACATACCCAACTGTCAAACCCCTTCATTGCCAGTGTGTGAAGATCATTGGAATCATTTGCTGCACAGAAGAAAATGTTCAACAGAAATTCCAGGTCTGCTGGTTCTGCCTGTGTCTCTGCAAATGGGTTTCCCATCTAGTCTGTGATGTTTTCAGTCCATCGGATTTTTTCCCCTCTGTCTCCCTCCTTCGATAGTTGTTCGGGAGATGGCTTTGGCGAGGTCATCGGATCTTGTCGCGTCAGTGGCCAACAGTCAGTGGACTCGAGTGGACCCAATAGCGAACGACACGTTATGTTCCATAACCTTTAGTTGTGGGGGTGAGGAGTTATTCATTGAAATGTTTTAATTTTTTCTGGTCCTTTAAACTGATTCTATGAACTACCACTTCAATGATGTTTGGGAGAAGGGTGGGGATGTGGGTGAGAGCCATGACAATAATTACTATGGTGATTCTCTGGTCACCAAAAAAACAACAACAGGTGCAATATATATAATTTTTCTTGCTATTCTTTATGCGCAATGTTTCAATTCAATAAATATTCACTTACGATATGGTGGGAGAGAGAGCGAGAGCACTCATTTCAATGCATAAATATTTAATACGTAACTTCGAATATATTATGAATGGCTTTATTATGATATATTATGTAAAACATTGATTTTCATGACTTTAAGAAGTCAATTACAGTTCGTGTGAAATGGGATATGTTGTGTCATTGTATTCAGTCAGGTTCTGTGCAAACACTGATTACACAGCTATGGCTACACGGCACGCATGTGTGTCAGTGTGCGCAGGTCAGTGCACACACACACACACTCACACACACACACACACACACACACACACACACACACACACACTGACAGATACACACATACACTGATACAGGATGAAAACAAGCCAAACTGATGTGCATTTTCCCTTTTCTTTCTCATTAAAAAAGTTTGTTAGCGCGCGCGCGCGCGTGTGTGTGTGTGTGTGTGTGTGTGTGGTCAGAGTTGTTATTTTCTATATGTGTGTGTGTGTGTGTGTAAGGTGTGTCACTGTGCGTGCACGAATCGAACGTTTACCATCAAGACGGCACAGTACAGTAGTCGCTACAAAGGATGCATAATGCTTCTTGTGCCGGGCAGAATCCAGTCGGGCTGGGCGTTGAATCAAGTTCTGATGTAGTGTTCACCAATGAAGAAGGCTCGAGTCCCCACTGATTTGGGCATGGTGTTGCCGGGTGTCCTTTGGGAAAGGCCGCTTCTCTCCCATCAGTTCTTCACTCCACCCGACTCGGTTTTGGAAGGGTTAAGCGGCGGAACCACAGTTTGCACCACTGTGACATACCATTAGTGGAGTGATGGCCTAGAGGTAACGCGTCCGCCTAGGAAGCGAGAGAATCTGAGCCCGCTGGTTCGAATCACGGCTCAGCCGCCGATATTTTATCCCCCTCCATTAGACCTTGAGTGGTGGTCTGGACGCTAGTCATTCGGATGAGACGATAAACCGAGGTCCCGTGTACAGCATGCACTTAGCGCACGTGAAAGAACCCACTGACGGCAACAAAAGGGTCAGTTGTTCCTGGCAAAATTCTGTAGAAAAAGTCCACTTCGATGGGAAAAACAAATAAAACTACACGCAGGAAAAAAAATACCAAAAAATGGGTGGCGCTGTAGTGTAGCGACGCGCTCTCCCTGGGGAGAGCAGCCCGAATTTCACACAGAGAAATCTGTTGTGATAAAAAGAAATACAAATACCTATACACTGGGGCACATAACTGCCGACCATCAGTCCCACTGAGACACAGGAAGTGAATGGTGAATTCATCATCCCGGTTCACGGCAGTAGAAGGTTGTGGGCTTTTGACTGACCTGTTTGATATTTAAATCTCTCTCTCTCTCTCTCTCTCTCTCTCTCTCTCTCTCTCTCTCTCTCTCTCTCTCTCTCTCTCTCTAATGATATATATACATACAGAAATTGAAAAAAAAAAATCTCTGTATCTCTTTGCTTCACTTATTTTCAAATCGAAATGAAACCTGAAGCTGTAAACATACTACAGAACGAAGAACAAGTGAGTGTAGACCATAGATATATATGCAAATATATCTGTCTAGACTATCGTGTAGGGCATGGACTCAGTCTGGATGAACAAATTTAAAACTGACTCGGACGCACAGTCCAAACTCATAATTATGCAGTGTTCCCCATGACGTGACTATGCACAGCGCTCAGTGGTCACGGCAGCGACCCATGCTATCTCTCACATGTGAAATGAACTGTTTAAACATGAAAACACATGATAACAAATAAACTGAAAAAGTTAATTCATGGGTTTTAATATCATCACTTTCATCCAACTTAATTATCACAATTATTTATTCCTACTGCTTCTAGGAAACTTTTGTGTGTAAAAAGTTATAAATCGTGTCTGATTAGCTCAAGTATCGATAAATTAAGTCTACTCTGTATGTCCGCGGTGATAAGCACAAACATATATATATATTCATATATATACAACTACATAATCTATGGTGATGAGCGACTGCGGTTGATCTAAGGGAAGCAACTTGGGGTTGTTGTCTTTCGACCAAGAGAGATAACTCACAAAGAAAAACAATGGCGATGCACATGGTGAAATGTTGTCAAGGATATCAGTTCATGTCGCGGCCATGTCTTCTGTCCACCGTCCACGGGAGAATGCATGCACGGCCTGTGTCGAGTGGTTACTATGTCCTGCTTCCTGAAACCCCGCCAGATTCAGCTGACGACAATGCAATCCTGCAATACGATCACACGCCCAAGTTCACCTCCATCACCCCCGTTGGCTGTATAACGGGCTGTGCCAAGCTGGCCATCCAGTATGAAACACACCTCAGTCACCACATCGATACAGTCAGGGATAGCACAAAGGAGGTAACCTTCAGTCAGTTGTTTGATCCAATCGAAGAGATATCGGTTCCTCTGAATGCTGCATGGAGAACGTCAAAGAATTTGAATTTCGTGTCCGGGGTGGATTATACCCGAGCTTTCATACGCATACACCCTCAAGTGGAGAAGGCAAAAAATGAACGGTGGAACAGTGATGCCCTATACCAGGCGTGCAAGGTCATGAAAAATAAAAGTTCACATTTAGATGAGTTTCAACAAAGGCTTGTGACGTATTACCTGACCAAAGGGCGTTTAAACGGTATCGAACTGCAAGGGGGAGAAAAGAAACGTTTTGTGGACACACAGAAAGTGTTAGCTCAAGAACGTGCCAATTTCAGGCAGAAAGTAATGATCTGTCAGAGCATGTTTTCACACAGAATTGATGATTTTTCTGTCATATCGACCATACCCACAAAGATTCGTAACGACATGGTTGACAGTGGGGCATCCCCAAGCTATGGGCCTTGGAGGGTCACTCTTCTGCCACACATCTACACAGCTTTTCTGGAACACTGCTCTGACCGCATGCTGCGCTGGAATGCGTGGAACGCTTATAACAACAGGGCGTCTGTCAATTTCAACGACCGTAATCTGGGCAATCATAAACTGATAGAATACCTGCGACAGTACAGAAGAGATACTGCAGAGATGTTGGGGTACGACAGCTTTGCTGAAATGTCTGTTGAGAACAAAATGGCAGGATCAGTGGAGAAAGTTCTGGACATGATCGACACCCTGAGACGAGCGTTCTGGTTTCAGGCCAAGGAAGAGATAGCAGAGCTGCAAAAATTTGCTGCCAGTGAAGGCTTCAGAGACCAGCTTCAGATGTGGGACATGGCCTACTGGAGGAGGCGGCACAGGGAACACCTGTACAAGGTGGATCACTCCCTGATCGCAGAGTACTTCCCCCTGGAGACTGTGTTGAAAGGACTGTTCAGCTTGTGCACATCACTGTTCAAAATCACCATTACAGAACACACCGGGAAAGTAGAAACCTGGCAGGAAGATGTCAGATACTTTGAAATCTTTGATGAAAACGGTCGTCACATGGGTTCCTTCTTCTTCGACCCTTTCTCTCGTCCAGGGGACAAGCTGCGAGGTGCGTGGATGGAGATGGGAGGGGAGCACAGCGTAACGATGAACACAAGGCCATACTCCTATCTGGTCATGAACCTGGACAAACCAGCGTCGTCGTCATCGGCAGTGTTGATGCAGTTTGATGAGGTGCTGACGCTGTTCCGGGAGTTTGGCCATGGCCTTCAGCAGCTGCTGACCAGGGTGCCCTGTAGCCAGCTGGCCGGTCAGAATGCTGTGGAGTGGGACGCTCGACAGGTAGGAGTTTGGTTTGAATTTTACCTGGTCTCCAACATACATTGTTGATGTGATCCTTTAGGCGGGGGAACTTGGTTTGAATTTTACCAGGTCACCCAGATATATGTTGTTGATGTGATCTTTTTTTTACACTGTCATAATATTTTATTATGGTTTCAGTTTTACTAACTTTTAGGTGGATCAAGTGAGACCTGAGTAAAATTGTTCTTTCAACATTGTTCTCATCAGCCTTTTGACATTATTGTCTGTTCTTTTACTGGTTTTAAGAACTGATAGGTGAAATGGCCCCTGTATTGGGCTGGGTGGTAACATTTTTTAGCAGCTTGCTTTACTTTGAGGTCGGCCAGTGTCAGCAACATAGGCTGTTCTGTACACACTCATCTATAGACATGTGCATGCATGCTTGTGTACACACTCATCCATAGACATGTATGTGCCTGGACACACACATGCACATGCATGGACACACACATGCACACATGCATGTGTACATACTCCTGTATGGACATGTATACTTGTGCAAATGCTCACACACATGTACACATGCATGTGTACATACTCTTGTATAGACATGTATACTTGTGCAAAAGCTCACACACATGCACACGTGCATGTGTACATACTCCTCCTGTATGGACATGTATACTTGTGCAAAAGCTCACACACATGCACACGTGCATGTGTACATACTCCAGTATAGACATGTATACTTGTGCAAATGCTCACACATATGCACACATGCATATGTACATACTCCTGTATACTACTATTACTAGACATGTATACATGTGCAAATGCTTACACACGTGCACACATGCATGTGTACATACTTCTGTATACTAGACATGTATACATGTGCAAGTGCTCACACACTTAAACACATGCATGTGTACATACTCCTGTATAGACATGTATGTGCAAATGCTCACACATGTGCGCACATGCATGTGTGTGCACTCCTGTATTGCCTTCACACACACATTCAGTGTGACAAACGGGAACTGTGAAAGTAAAACAGTTTCCTGGTGTGGCATTCTGCCCCTGAAGGACTTCACTGGTTTGCATTGTATCTCAACAATGTATTTATAAACACAACAAAACTCAGATCTATACATATTATGCACATGCAAAAACACAAACAACATGGATATATATGTGTACACAAACATTTTAATACACACATGAAGGAAACATACACAGGTATGCACAATAAAAAAGCATGCATGTATACACAGTTACACATGCTCATTGTCATTGCATATGATAGAACTTATATACCAGTGTACAAGTATACATGTAAGATTACCTGTATATTTGTTATTTTTTTCTGTAAAGTCTGTTATTTGGGATATTTTCATATGCCATCACCATGAAACTACAAAAGTGAACTAAGACTTGACAATATACATTTATTTTAAGTCACACAATGTATACTGTGCTAGTATGCAGATAATATTATATATCATGTATATCATATGTCCCCCAGGAGGAGGTCAATCTCTCTCTCTCTTTCTCTCTCTCTCTCTCTCTCTCTCTCTCTCTCTCTCTCTCTCTCTCTCTCTCTCTCTCTATTCAGACTGGGCATTTCCGATATTGCTGAACATAGTTATCGTTATAGAATGCAGAACGAGGCTGACTTATTATGTCCACTTTGCCAGATGGAGAAAGAAAATGAGGTGCATTTTGTTCTGTCCTGCCCTGTCTTTTATAATTTAAGAGTACAGTACATACCATTGAAATATTTTAAGTTCCCAAGTCAGTTTAGACTGTCGTTACTTATGGCATCAGCGCATGAACAAACTATTAGAAACCTATCAATTTATCTGTATAAATCGTTTAAGCTCCGATCTGTTCTTATGTCTTAGTGTATCCAGTAACGACTACATACGGACGATGTGTATAACGTAACTGAGTGTCATTAGCTATGCATGTAAGAGTTATCATTTAGCGTATATCATATATCATTTAAGTGTATAAATGTCATTTGAATACAATATGTTTCATGATGTGCATTATGTATTACTAAGGTGAGGACATAAATATTACTTAAAATTAAGGTATGTTATATTTATATTATCTGAACGAATGTCATTTTTCAATGCACGATGCAATGTTTATGAAGAAATTGTGACACCCTTTCATAAGGGGCAATGGCCTATAAATGAATAAACCATTCATTCATTCATTCTCTCTCTCTCTCTCTCTCTCTCTCTCTCTCTCTCTATATATATATATATATATATATATATGTGTGTGTGTGTGTGTGTGTCGTGTGTGTGTGTGTGTGTGTGTGTGTGTGTGTGTGTGTGTGTGTGTGTGTGTGTTTTACTTTGGATGGTGGATCTAACTTCTAAGTAAGTAAGAAAGTTTTCTTCTTTCTTTATGTTATGCCTATTGACAGTTTTATACAGTAAAAAAAAATTAGCACAAAAATCAAATGCATGAAAATGTTGTGGCAATTTTTTTTTTTCCAAATGTTTTCATTTTTTGTTAATCCTAATGTTTCCTACTAACCCAGGGTATAACAAACTTGTAGTCACAATGATGATAGTTTCCTATGTTCCAGGTCAATGACAATGACAACTGTACAGGTATTAACCCCTTGACTGCTGAACCGTGGTGAAATGAGATCAGTGTGGCATGCATTCTTGTCAGCAGCAGTCAAAGAGTCAAGGACTATCAGTGTAGTTTGAAATAATGTAAATTCTTTATTAGAATCATTCTGTTCTGCTCACTTTTCTTTTTCTCTTTTTTTTTTTTTTCATTGCATTGATCAAAGGTTATATTTTCTCTTGAAAGCAGTTCTCTTTTTCATATTTTGGGGAAATTCTATGAAGCAAGATGACACCACACAATATACTGATCAATAACAGTTTGCATTGATGACCTGTCGTGCTAACAGCTGGGATGACAGTGACAGTACTTTATCAAATGTGTTCCAGGTATGTGTCAGCTTTATTATAGATACTTGTACATCACAGGTTTGTGCCAGCTTTATTTTGCATATTCCAGGTATGTCTCAGTTTTATTATGCATGTTCCAGATATGTGCTGGCTTTATTATACATGTTCCAGGTATGCGCTACCTGTATTATATATGTTATATGTTCCAGGTATATGCCAGCTGTATTAAAATTGTTCCAGGTATATACCAACTTCATAATACATGTTGCAGGTATGTGCCAACTTCATTATACATGTTCCAAGTATGTGCCAACTTCATAATACATGTTCCAGGTATGTGCCAACTTCATAATACATGTTCCAGGTATGTGCCAACTTCATAATACATGTTGCAGGTATGTGCCAACTTCATTATACATGTTCCAGGTATGTACCAACTTCATTAAATACATGTTCCAAGTATGTGCCAGCGGTATTATACATGTTGCAGATATGTGCCAGCTTTATATATGTTCCAGCTAAGTGACTGCTGTATTATACATGTTGCAGATATGTGCCAGCTTTATATATGTTTCAGCTAAGTGACTGCTGTATTATACATGTTGCAGATATGTGCCAGCTTTATATATGTTTCAGCTAAGTGACTGCTGTATTACACATGTTGCAGACATGTGCCAGCTTTATATATGTTCCAGCTAAGTGACTGCTGTATTATACATGTTGCAGATATGTGCCAGCTTTATATATGTTTCAGCTAAGTGACTGCTGTATTATACATGTTGCAGATATGTGCCAGCTTTATATATGTTCCAGCTAAGTGACTGCTGTATTACACATGTTGCAGATATGTGCCAGCTTTATATATGTTTCAGCTAAGTGACTGCTGTATTATACATGTTGCAGATATGTGCCAGCTTTATATATGTTTCAGCTAAGTGACTGCTGTATTACACATGTTGCAGACATGTGCCAGCTTTATATATGTTTCAGCTAAGTGACTGCTGTATTACACATGTTGCAGATATGTGCCAGCTTTATATATGTTTCAGCTAAGTGACTGCTGTATTACACATGTTGCAGATATGTGCCAGCTTTATATATGTTTCAGCTAAGTGACTGCTGTATTACACATGTTGCAGATATGTGCCAGCTTTATATATGTTTCAGCTAAGTGACTGCTGTATTACACATGTTGCAGATATGTGCCAGCTTTATATATGTTTCAGCTAAGTGACTGCTGTATTACACATGTTGCAGATATGTGCCAGCTTTATATATGTTTCAGCTAAGTGACTGCAGTATTATACATGTTCCAGCTAAGTGACTGCTGTATTATACATGTTCCAGCTAAGTGACTGCTGTTTTATACATGTTGCAGCTAAGTGACTGCTGTTTTATACATGTTGCAGGTGTGTGCCAGCTTTCTGCAGAGGTGGCCCCAGGAGCCGTCTTTCCTGGGCAGCCTGACGTCCCATGTCAGGACAGGTGAGGGTCTGCCTCCTGACGTCCTCAGCCTGCTGCTGGAGTCACACCAACACCTGTCTGCCTTCGACATGATGAGGCAACTCTACCTCTCTGCTTTCGACATGGAAGTCCACCTGTCCCAGACCCACTGGCATGACGTCATGACGCATCTGTGGGAGGAGTACATGCCCTTGCCACTCAGCCGTGACGACAACCACCCCTGTTCGTTCACCCACATCTTCTCCGACCAGTATCCCGCGGCCTACTACTCCTTCAAGTGGGCTGACATGATCGCGGCGGATGTTTTCGCAGCGTTTCGGGAGGAGGGCCTGGACAATGCAAAGCGAGTGCAGGCGATTGGTGGGAGGTTTTCCGACACTTTCCTGTCGCTGGGTGGGGGGGTGGCTGCTGGGGAGGTGTTCCGCAGGTTCCGAGGTCGTGACCCTTCCCTTGATGCTTTGCTGCAAGAGCTGGGTGCCAGCGACAGAATGCTGAGGATGTACTGATTCCTTGCTGGACGGGAACACGTTGAATGTTGGAAGAAGTTGTGCTGGTTGTTTTTTTTTTTGGTTTTGATTTGTATTTTGTTTTTCTGGAAGTTTGTTGACTTTTTGTGGGCGGTTTCCTTGAATTTGAATTTCTGTCCTTGCATGCATGGGTGAGTTGTTTCCCCTTAGCTGTTTGATTGGATTCTGCACGTGTTGCATGCTGATGAAATGAGGTAATGCCATGGCAGGATCAGTTAGGCGTAGGACTTGTGATCCAGTGTTCACCAGTGATCAGGGTTCGAGGCCCATTTCAGCATGGTGCAGTGTCCTTGGGAAATGTGCTTTACTCCAGGTTCCCTCACACCCAGGTGTGACTGGTATACCTAACTGGCTGGGGAAGAGTTAGAAATGCTGGAAGGACAGGACTGGGCCCTGTTGTCCTGGTTGGAGAAGGGTTAGAAATGCTGGAAGGACTGGACTGGGCCGTGTTGTCCTGGTTGGAGAAGGGTTAGAAATGCTGGAAGGACATGACTGGGCTGTGTTGTCCTGGTTGGAGAAGGGTTAGAAATGCCGGAAGGACAGGACTTGGGCCTGTTGTCCTGGTTGGAGAAGGGTTAGAAATGCCGGAAGGACATGACTGGGCCCTGTTGTCCTGGTTGGAGAAGGGTTAGAAATGCCAGAAGGAGGGGACTGGCCGTGTTGTCCTGGTTGGAGAAGGGTTAGAAATGCCAGAAGGACATGACTGGGCCATGTTGTCCTGGTTGGAGAAGGGTTAGAAATGCCGGAAGGACATGACTGGGCCCTGTTGTCCTGGTTGGAGAAGGGTTAGAAATGCTGGAAGGACATGACTGGGCCCTGTTGTCCTGGTTGGAGAAGGGTTAGAAATGCCGGAAGGACAGGACTGGGCTGTGTTGTCCTGGTTGGAGAAGGGTTAGAGATGCCGGAAGGACATGACTGGGCCATGTTGTCCTGGTTGGAGAAGGGTTAGAAATGCTGAAAGGACAGGACTGGGCCATGTTGTCCTGGTTGGAGAAGGGTTAGAAATGCTGGAAGGACATGACTGGGCCCTGTTGTCCTGGTTGGAGAAGGGTTAGAAATGCTGGAAGGACATGACTGGGCCGTGTTGTCCTGGTTGGAGAAGGGTTAGAAATGCCGGAAGAAGAGGACTGGGCTGTGTTGTCCTGGTTGGAGAAGGGTTAGAAATGCCCGAAGGACAGAACTGGGGCCTGTTGTCCTATGCCAAGCCCTGGACAGTGAATATGAATAACTGCCCTGATGGCTGTAAAAGACTATGAGATATTTAACCTTCACAGTAATAGTAGCCCCATATTCAGCTATGCCTATATAGTATATAATTATATACTATATATATATATATTAATACTATAATCGGTGATCAGGGAGAATCATTTTGTATATTACTGTGCCTTTTGGTGTATATATGTATGTATGTTTCATTGCAGGCAGTTGATTATTTTATTATTATTATTATTAATCTTTTTTTATATTATAATTATTGTTTATTTATTTATTTATTTATTTATGTAAGCTTATCTATTATTTATTCACCTTTATTTTATTTTATTTTTTTATTTTTTTATTTTTTTCTCAAGGCCTGACTAAGCGCGTTGGGTTACGCTGCTGGTCAGGCATCTGCTTGGCAGATGTGGTGTAGTGTATATGGATTTCTCCGAACGCAGTGACGCCTCCTTGAGCTGCTGAAACTGAAACTGAAACTGATTGTTTCTTTGAAGCCTGTTTATTTCATCTTTTGTCATTGTGTGTTGGCATTCTATTTTTGTTTTCAAAGGAAATGTCTTTTCTTCCTTGTCTCTCAGGTCCTTGATGTACTGTCAGGATACTGATTTCCCACTGCCCTTGGACTTAATAATAATAATAATGGATATAGCACACTATCCAGAAATCTGCTCTAGGTGCTTTACAAAAACGCTTTGTTAACATAAAACATTACATCTATGTTACATACACACACCAAAATATGACTACACACACACACGCACACACACACATGCACACACACACACGCACGCACACACACACACACACACACACACACACACGCACACACTGCATACATACATTTTAACAATACATGTGTATCTAACAGCTACCTTCCTTGTGATAGTTTGATGAATACCAAACATAATGAGGATTACTGCAAAACCTTGTTTACATGAAATAGAATTCTTGGACTCTTTAATTTGATAATGCCGATTAACAAAAAGTTACTGTTGTTATTTTATGTTGTGCATTTGTCTGTATGTGTGTTGTTGTTGTTGTTATTATTAACTTGGGTGGTTTTTTTCTTTATTTTTTGTTTGTTCTTTTTTTTCTTTTGTTTTGTTTTGTTTTTGTTTGTTTGCTCTTTGACTCAAGTACCAGAACAAATTTTAGACATTAGTTATTTTAGTACTGCAAAAGTGATAATACATGATTTACTAACAGCAGTAATGTGTGTATGCGTGTGGTCAAAGAGAGGGAAAATTGAAACATGGCATTCTTTTCCATGTTGTTTTTTTTTCATCTTATTTTTTTTCAGTATTAACCATTTTGTTTACATCATAGGCATTAGTATTTTTGGTATGACCTTGTCCAGTTGGGTGGGTCATGAAATATGTTTATAAGATTATAGATTCATATAATTTTTCAGATCATCATTGGAAAACTGAGGCAGTGGGGCCAAGCCATGTACTCTCAGAATATCGGCCTTTCTTTTTTCCCTCATTATGATACAGATATATCACAGAATCATACTGGATTATTTTCCCACTATCCGTGACAGCTGATTTAATGCCATATGTATAGATACTCAGATTTCAATGTGATATGTTTTGATTATTATGCTGTTGATCAGTGCAGTCATCATTTTCATGTGTTATCAGTTAACTGTTCTCCATTAAGTATTTCATTTAAACTTTGGGTTGATTTGTTCAAAAAGGTGACAGTTTGCTGCTTGTTATTACTGACCTCATTAGAAATATAGTGGGTCTGTAGTAACAAATATTTCTTCAAGCTGAACATGTTTTAGGATTGGATTTGAAAGATGTAATTTATATAGTGGAACAGTGTCTATCATTTTGTGGATGAGATTTCCAGATATAGATGAATATGTAAAGATAAATTTATATGTCTGTCTATCTATCTATCTATCTATCTATTATCTGTTGATATATACATACATATCTGTTTCTCTGTGGATATACAGATCATGTAAGTGGAGTGGTGGCCTCGTGGTATAGCATCACCTAGGGACAAGAGAATCTGAGGCTGCAGAATGGAATCCCACACTGGCCAGTATTTCCTCCCCCTTCCAACAGAGTGGTGGTCTGGATGCTAGTCATTCAGATGAGAAGAGAAACTAATGTCCCTTGTGCAGTGTGCATTCAGTACCTGTAAAAGAATCCATGGCAACGAAAAGGGTTGTCCCTGGCAAATTTCTGTAAAAAAAAAAAAAAAAAAAAAAAAAAAAATACTGCATTAGGAACATAAATACACTCGCTGGCAGCAAAAAGAGAAAAAAAAAGTGGTGCTGTACTGCACCAACACATTCTCCCAAGAGAGAGCAGCCCAAATTTCACACAGAGAAACCTGTTGTGACATTAGAGTAATTTCCAGTGCAGTACAGTATGGTACAGTACAGTACAGTACAGTACAATTCAATACAGTACAATACAATACAGTACTGTAGGAACGCCCCTGTGTTCTGTGTCAACAACACTGTTCATTTTTCTGAACAGAGTTGCTGTTCTTCCTTTCAGTATTTGGTGCTGTCGTTGTTGTTGTGGAAACTATGCAGGATGTGCACTCTAAGTGCGTCACACACAAAAATATGAGAAATATTTCAGTGTGTTATGCACAGAGAGCATGAAGTATTAAAGAAATGCTGCTGCTTATTTGTTATGTATTGCAATTTTTTTTTCCATACCTCTAAAAAGAATGTATTGTTACTATTGTAAACATTCATTGTGTGATTCTATTTTTATTCTCATGTTCTATGTGAGTGTGATTGTTTGTCTGTGTGTGTGTGTGTGTGTTTTCTTTTTTTTCTTGTCATTACTACTCACTAATTATTGTATTTTTATTATCATCGCTGTGATTGTTCATGGTGTTTTTTGTTGTTATTGTCATTATTTCCCACTGATTTGGCTGCCATATATCCCTCCAAAGAACTCTTGTTTTGTGTGTGTGTACATGTGTGTGTGTGTGTGTGTGTGTGTGTGTAGAACCAGAAGGGGCATTATGCATGTAGTGATCATTCAGTCTGTGCTGTGTGGGGACCTGTCATTCATTTTCCAATGCCCGTGTTCCCTGTGACACTGTGGTACCTGTGTCCTGGATTCACCATGCTGGTGAGAGAGAGAGAGAGAGAGAGAGTGTGTTTATGTGGAGGCGCATGGCAGAGCTGCTTGGACTTCTGATCCAGTGTTCACTCGTGATTGGGGTCAGAACTTATTAGAAGGCCCGTTTCCTTGGGAAAAGCACTTTGCTTGGCTTTTCCTCACTCCATCCAGCTGTGAATGGCTTCCTGACTTTGGTCGAGAAAGGTTTAAACCTGGGGGAAGGAGAGGACTGGGCCCCACCTTCCTATGCCCAGCCCTAGACACAGGAGGATATGAGTTCACTGCCTTCTTATGTCAAACCCTAGACACAGTGGATATGAGTTCACTGCCTTCCTATGTCAAACCCTAGACATCGTGGATATGAGTTCACTGCCTTCCTATGTCAAACCCTAGACACAGTGGATATGAGTTCACTGCCTTCCTATGTCAAACCCTAGACACAGTGGATATGAGTTCACTGCCTTCCTATGCCCAGCCCTGGACACAGTAGATATGAGTTCACCCTAGACACAGTAGACATGAGTCCACTGCCTTCCTATGTCAAACCCTAGACACAGTGGATATGAGTTCACTGCCCCCAGTGGCTATGGGACCTTTAACCTTCGGCCTTTACTAGAAGTGACCCTGTCACATGGATGATTGGGGTGTAGGGCTTCCACCTTAGTGACCTATACATGTGGTTGTAGTACACATCCTTTGGTTATTGTGTCTGTGTTGTTCTTCTCTTGTCTGCCTATGTAAAATGCATTAAAAATGTTGTAAATGTGATATTCAGACCAGAGTTCAAATTAAAGTTTGAGGAAAAAGAAGCATCTGATTCGGTCTGCAATGTATGTGTGTTCATGTGTTTGCGTGTATGTGCATGTGTGTGTGTGTGTGTGTGTTGTTTGAAATATTTTACAGAATTTAATATTATTTTTGGACAAGTGGAGACTAACTTGAAGGGCTTTCAGACTGTGTTGTCAGTGGTGTATACCCTCAGTGGATGAGGTAAATTGTACTGGGGAAATAAAATCTGCAGGTGTGTACTTGGGGAAAGTCACCTATACCCCTTCCCCCCCCCCCCCCCCCCACTTCTTTCTGTCTCTGTCTCTCTCTGTCTCTCTCGCTGTATGTTCTATATTTCTCAACATTTGGATTTATTTTGAAAGAAGAAAGGTGACAGATAGATGAATGTGAATTCATCATTTTGGGAAATGTTCAGGTAAAGTTCACGTGTTTGACAAAAAAAAAAAAAAAAAAAAGCATAGATAACGGTCTGTGGAGGTTAAGGAGTAAAACCTCTCCCCAGCTTGATCATCATCATCATCATCAGTGTCGTTATTATCAACAGTATCATTACTATCATCATCATCGTCGTCGTCGTTATTGTTGTTAACTGGTTTATCGTAAAATATTATCTGTTTATTCATTTATATAGTTAGCTCAGCACGCAGACGTTTATACACCGGACCATTAAGAAAATACACACATGATACCACTTTCTTCATATATTACAAGAGAAAGATCAAATGTCCATGCTTGGGAAAACATGAAAATATGACAAGGTGTATTCATAGTAATTTTTGCAATGGGGTGAGTGGGGTCTTTTTCGGGGCTTGATAAACGGACATTATTACCAGCTTGAATTCAGGTGTTCGTTTTTGTTTGTTTGTTTGTTGTTTTTTGCACAGGCCGTGTGACGTCACCGTTGACACTTTTCGGATTTGCATACCTGTTGTCATATAAACAATTTGGTGCACTATGTAAAATGATGTTCAGGTCAGCATTTTTTTTTGTTCATCCTCTGATGAACAGTTGACGGAATGTTCCACGTCACGGGTATGTTCCATATGTATGTGTATGACTGTGATTGTCCTTGTGCCTAATTAGCTTCTCCGGGGACCGATGATCACAATTTGTACCCCTGCCACGGGTTCTGTGTATGACTGTGACTGTTCTTGTGCCTAATTAGCTTCTCCGGGGACCGATGATCACAATTTGTACCCCTGCCACGGGTTCTGTGTATGACTGTGACTGTCCTTGTGCCTAATTAGCTTCTCCGGGGACCGATGATCACAATTTGTACCCCTGCCACGGGTTCTGTGTATGACTGTGACTGTTCTTGTGCCTAATTAGCTTCTCCGGGGACCGATGATCACACTTTGTACCCCTGCCATGGGTTCTGTGTATGACTGTGACTGTCCTTGTGCCTAATTAGCTTCTCCGGGGACCGATGATCACAATTTGTACCCCTGCCACGGGTTCTGTGTATGACTGTGACTGTTCATGTGCCTAATTAGCTTCTCCGGGGACCGATGATCACAATTTGTACCCCTGCCACGGGTTCTGTGTATGACTGTGACTGTCCTTGTGCCTAATTAGCTTCTCCGGGGACCGATGATCACAATTTGTACCCCTGCCACGGGTTCTGTGTATGACTGTGACTGTCCTTGTGCCTAATTAACTTCTCCGGGGACCGATGATCACAATTTGTACCCCTGCCATGGGTTCTGTGTATGACTGTGACTGTCCTTGTGCCTAATTAGCTTCTCCGGGGACCGATGATCACAATTTGTACCCCTGCCACGGGTTCTGTGTATGACTGTGACTGTCCTTGTGCCTAATTAGCTTCTCCAGGGACCGATGATCACAATTTGTACCCCTGCCATGGGTTCTGTGTATGACTGTGACTGTTCTTGTGCCTAATTAGCTTCTCCGGGGACCGATGATCACAATTTGTACCCCTGCCATGGGTTCTGTGTATGACTGTGACTGTCCTTGTGCCTAATTAGCTTCTCCGGGGACCGATGATCACAGTTTGTACCCCTGCCATGGGTTCTTTATCAGTACGCCAAGTGCACGCTGAACACGCGGGGACCTCGGTTTATTGTCTCATCCGAACGACAAGATGCTCAGTTCGATTTTCCAGTAAGACTTGAGAGAAAGGGCGAGAGCGGGATTCGAACCCACACCCTCACGAACTAGCGTCTTAACTTTTCATAGTGCATACAACAGTGTCGAACACTGACTCAGTCCAAATCCAACACAGGCACAACAGGCCGGAATGAAAAACAAAATATTGCTGATCGTCTGTCATTACATAGAGTCTATCTTTAGTTCACAACTAGGCCGTCTAGTCAGATTACGTAAGCATTCAGTCGGCTAGCTCTGCAACCTCGTACTTCACTTGAGAGGCCCGGGTCTGCATTCAGCGTGTGGAAAATCCAAACTTGTTTGTTTTTTGATACTTTTCATCGTTCATTGACATTCCTAGGTAAGTATTTACTGCATAGCTGTCACTTATCGATGAGTCCGTTTGTTCAATGATCACAGGTTGGCTGTAGCTGTTGTGATCAAACCCACGAAGGGGTTTTACCTGTGTTTGTTTCCTCCCTTGAGTGCAGTTTGCCCGACAATAATTGAACAACACAACCCGTTTGGTTTCCAATCGTATTTTGGAATCACAGCTATGGGATGTTACAAATTTGTAAATAAACGGACGTCAACTGTATGCTGAATACATGACTTTTGGGGGGAGGTGGGGGACTCAGTGGTGAAACACTTTACAATATGGCGAACCAGTGTCTTTTTTCGTATACATTTTTCAAGTATTCATTCATTGATGGATTTGTGTTCTGAGCTGTGTTGCGTTTTCATTTCCCAACATACTAGTTCCATTAGTATCCCATTATATGTGTACTAATTATTTTCGTAAATGTATCGTCTGATATCATCGGTGATGAGCAGACGTAAATTAAACCACAGAAATAAGACAACTATTCGACTGCAGGAGTTTGTAAGAATGAAAGTTTAGAACAATGTTTGGAGGAAATATTATAAGATATACCCATGCCTCAGCCGTTGTGATAACTCTCCGGTTTGCTTTGGAAACAAACGAATGACTGTTTGGATATTTCTTTGACACTCTCGCGCCTAGTTTCGGTAGAAAGTTGGAAGTGATATTTGAAAAACAAAGACAAAAATGTCATTTGTCCGATTTATTTTCTTTCGTATATATTTCTTTCTACTGAATATGCATGATAGGACTTCGGTGACAGTGTACTTACTTTCACTAATGAAAACGGGAACGTGTCACATTATATTTCAGAATGGTGACAATGATGACAATGCTGACTGCACGAACACACACTTTGATATGACGCTGACTCATATACACGTCTAGCTAACGTCAGTGCTTTGAGGAAGATCGTCCGTAAATGGTACCCTCCAGACGCCTGATTGGCAGACATTTTGATAAAGATAACCATCATTCAGCTATCATTTTGTGAAAGATAACCATCATTTAGCTACCGAACATGACGCTGACACACAGTTTCACATTTCTTACATCAGTGCAATATCGTCGCTTCAAAGAATCGTCCGCTTAACTCTTTCCATACGAACGGCGAAAGAGACGACGTTAACAGCGTTTCACCCCAATTACCATCATCAAAATATTGCAAGCGGAAGGCTCTTATACTGAAGACGTGAATGTTGACAAAGAATACCACAATTCTGACGACGGAAGCTAAAGGTTGGGTCATTGAGACACCCACTGGA
>NC_134888.1:7455791-7458291 GCF_041734735.1 Babylonia areolata | reverse complement strand
AGGGAGGGAGGAGAAGAAGAAGAACGTTGAGGACTGAGAAGGAGGAGATGAAGATGATCAGGAAGAAGAATTTGGGACATTTTTTGTTTCCCATATTCAGATGATGGCGAATGATGACTGTCGAAATAAACAAGGCTGTTCACTATCTCCCACTCTCTTCAACATTTTCCTGGAGAAGAACTTGACTGACACACTTGAACACCTTGAAGGAACAGTCAGCATCGGTGGCAGGACAATCACCAACCTGCGATTTGCTGGTTGCATTGACGGATTGGCAGGGAATGAAGAAGAGCTTGTGAACCTGGTGGAATGCCTTGACAAAACATCTGCAGCCTGTGGCATGGAGATCAGCACAAACTTGAAGAAGACCAAACTGATAACCAACAACTCCGATGGCATCAGCACCAATACCAAGAGTCAATGGTGAAAAACTGAAAACCGTTTAAAGCTTCAAGTATCTCGAAGCAATCTTTTCGGATGAAGGATCCAAGCCAGAAATACTCTACAGGACAGCTCAGACAACAACAGCGCTGTCAAACCTGAGGCTCATCTGGAATGACGGCTCAAAGATCAGGCTGATGCGCTTCCTTGTCATTTCCATATTTCTATATGCATGTGAGACATGGATGAAGTGGAAAATAAGATACAGGCCTTGAGAGATGAGATGCTTTGGGAAGATGTTAGGCATCACATACCGGGACCACATCACAAACGATGAAGTGCGCAGAAGAGTCAAGTAAGCCATTGGGCCACATGATGATCTACTGACCACTGTAAAGAAAAGGACATTGTTGTGGTATAACCACGTCTTACGTTCATCAGGACTGGCCAAGACCTTCCTGAGAGCAAGAAGACTCAGGCAGAAGAAGAGACGGGAGGACAACACAGTTCTGTCATAGTCAGGTTATAATATGTCGTGGTTTCCCCCCCCCATTTTTCATTATCGATTATGTACATTAATCAGTACTAACTATGCAACGTCTTTGCGTGTCGTGTGTATGTGTACAATAAAAATCATGGTAAACTGTAGGTGAGTGTCTGCGAGACAAATATTTCCGTCTGTTCCCTTTCCCACTTTCCTTTACTGCGCATTGTGTGTTAGTGTCTGCCAGCATGCAATCAATGTTTAATAGTGTCTGTCAGCAATGTTTAAATCGCCCAGTGCAGGAATAAGAAAGTGAATTTTGTTTTGATATTCCGATATGAATTGAAATACAGGCGCCTCATCACACTCCACCTCATCACACTCCACCTCATCACCATCCTCCCAAGGCCACACCACCACCACCACCAGCAACAACAACCCCTTCGCGAGCCTCTTCGACGGCACGTTCTACGCGTCGCCATGGCAACGGGCGAGGTCAAGGGCGGAGCAGGCGTTTCCAGGCAACGAGGTCACTGATAATGTGCTGGACCTTGACCTGAGGGAAGAGGAAGTGACGGTGGAACATCGGATGCCGTTCATACCCTTCGGGTTGCCGTTTATGCTTCCGGTATTTAACCCTTTCCTGGCCGAACTGATGACCCCGAGGGTCAGCCATGGTCGCGCGACGTGTGGGAAGGTGGTGTTGGTCAGGCTGGTGTCAAGGATCGTGCTTCCGCCCAACATGTTGGGCTGGGAGGTGCAGGTGGGTCAGACACTACCCTCCCCCCTGTCTGTCTGTCTGTCGGTCTGTGTGGCACTGTCTCTGTCTTTCTCTGTCTGTCTGGCGCTTTCTCTGTCTAGAGAGGAAGGTGGCAGAATAGTTAAGACACTCGTCTGCCAGTACAGTGTTTGTCGGGGTCTGGGTTCGAATCCCGGTCTCGCCCTTTCTTCCAAGTTTGACTGGAAAATCAAACCGAGGTCCCGTGTGCAACACGCACTTGGCGCACTGAAAAAAGAATCCATGGCAAGATAAGTGTTGTCTTCTGGCAAAATTCTGTAGAAGAATTCCGTTCTGATACGTGTGATAGGTACACAAGTATACATGCATGCAGGCAAGACCTGACTAAGCGCGTTGGGTTATGCTGCTGGTCAGTCATCTGCCTTGCAGATGTGGTGTAACGTATATGGATTTGTTGGAACGCAGTGACGCCTTCTTGAGAAAACTGAGAACTGAAACTGTTTCTCTGTCCGTTCATGTCTGTCTGTTTCCCTGTCTCTGTCTGTCTGTCTGTCTGTCTCTATCTGTATCGATACTGTCTATCTGTCTGTCTCTTTCTGTGACTGTCTGTCTATCTATCTGCCTTGACACAAGTTTACAGTTGGGTCAACAGCGAATGAGAGCTGTATGACCAATGGTTTCTCCATAGCAATGGGAAATGATTTACAGCTTAGTCTTTTGTGAATGACTATGACTCTCAAACTAGGAGGTAAAATTGCACTGGTTCTTAGTGCTGCAGCCTTGGGGGCTAGTTGGCCTTTGGGAACCACCCCAACACTGACTGTTCTGAAACCCTCTTGGCCGAGAGAGTGGGGATTAATTTGGGCAAGACACTCTCCACTAAAAAAACCCCCAAA
>NC_134888.1:7443291-7453291 GCF_041734735.1 Babylonia areolata | reverse complement strand
ATCTATTGGCTGAGCCCTGAAGGTCATGGGCAAAAATCAATTGCATACACATATTTATACACATTCAAAGCACGTGCTCATATTCTTCGCGAACGCCTGTATGGTTTGTGTCAGGCCATTTTGTTTCAAGTTGTTGACCTGCCCGTTCAATCCTATATTCAATCGACAATACACGATAACATGTGATGGAAAGTTGGAGAAGGAGACCGTTAAATATTTATTCAGAAAAAGATTTGTGAACGCCTCATCACGTACTGGATTATGCCCCAAACTGCCATAAAAATATCCACAGAATCAGTCGGAATTCACAGTTAAAATGCGATGATACGAAATGTCTCACGACATTTCGGCGCCACAAAACTATCTCTTCTTCAAGCCATTGGAATTCGTCAGTGCCGATTTGAGCAAAATACGTTTTTACAATACCTAGACATTTTTATAGCGTGTCTTGCAGATGTTTGCATTTCTGTTATCAATCTGATTCGTATCGTGCATGTATAATTGTGTTGTAGTTGGTTTAAACGAAGTATTTCATTGTCGATCACAAGTGCCAAAAGCACCGCCAAGCGGTGCCGACACGGGAGCTGTCCGCTGAGTTTTCTCTTGAATTTTTACATAAAAAATCTTTACTCTAGAAGCAGATTTTATAGATGATTTTTATATAGTTGGAAATTCAGAATGTTCAGTTACTTAACTGTTGCAATTATATTACATATCGCGACGTATTAATTGTTGTAATGTACAAAAATGATACATGAACTCGTTAAAAGCTCGTTCATTCAGTGACTCTTTTTGTTTACAGTTTTTAACTACATTAATTTTGTAGAAAATGGTTTAGCTTAAGAAAATGCTCGTCTCTTGTAGTTTTGTGTGATATATAATATGTCTATGTTAGTTCCCCGAGCCGAAAGTCAGAAGCCGCTAAAATTGGTCAAACAAACACAAGCTTGGCCCCTCAAGGCTCGCGGAGGGCCGGTTTCGTGAGTTGCTTCGCGGCGCTGGCTTTGCGGTTCGGCGGAACAGAATATAAGGAGTGAGCGAGTGCCAGACAAAGAGAGAACTCTCCTGGCCTGGAAGAATGAAAGAATAAAAGAAGAAAACCAGCGCACTGCCTTCCCGAGTCTACCTTGCCTGGCTGCAGCTCTCTTCTGCTAACACCTTCTACCTGTCTTCACCTTCTCCAACACCACCTTACCACCCCGTCACAATGTAAATCATGTGAGTTAATACCCTTGAATTGATGAAGCGCAAAAATTTCCAGTCTTGAAGTCCTTTTCACTTCATATGACGTTTAGAAGTACTTGTACTTGGCTCTACATGTTATTAGTTTAACAAAATACTAAATTTTCATATCAACTTTAAAACTATAAAACTAGAATGAACATAAAAGAGAAATTGAATCGACTGTGTCGTACTACATTCGCGGCGGGTGTAACTAAACTTGTACATCTATCTAGATCTAGAGAAAACGGCTAAATGTTGCAGTGTGATTGCGGCGATAGCCACGTCTCCTTTACCGTGGACTTAAAAAGGAATTTTTTTTTATTGCCCTTAAAGATTTTCTGAATGCCCAAGATACACCAGAATAATATGATCTATACAGCGTTCTCACTGCGAATACCGCAATTGATTTATCGCCCTTTAAAAAAGTATGTTCAAATATTAAATTTTAGTACGTCAGATGCGGAGCCATGATAGTGTAATGGGTCAGACAGTTTCTTCTCACCCGAACTCGCGGGGTTCGAATCTGGTTAGGACTTTCTTTTTTAACCCGAAGCTTTATAATAACAAATACAGAACACATTTTAACAATTAGATTTTTTTTTTTTAAGTGTATCACATGTGAGTCTTGAAGGCCTTGCCTCTCTTCTTTTTTTTTCATTCATCCTTTCACTCATATTTGAATATGGTGGACTACAACAAAATAATGATTTCATGCCTGGAATAAACATTTCCAAGTGCACAACAGTGTCTCACAGAAGATGAAAAAAACAACAACAAGAAAACAAAAACAAAAAAAACCCAAAACAAACAAACAAACAAACAAAAACACACACACGTGTCTTTTGACCCCAAAGAGTATCCAGGCGACATCTGCAAATTTGATAAACTAAAACCACTAATTGTTTGCCTCCTTCGAGCATATTCTGAAAATTAAAAACCGATTTCGAAGATTAATGATAACATCAACAACACCACTACTGTTACTATCAGACTGCACATACTGAGATACAGCAACAAAAACAATTGCACTACCACCACTACCACTGTTATAGTTACCAACAACATTAACAACAAAAACACCTCAACTAATGGTAATAATTGTCGTCATCATCATCGTCGTCGTCGTCATCATCGTCGTCGTCATGATTACAAATACACTGATGACGATCAAATGAATCATAAGTAATTCGTAGTAAGAGTTCATTGAAAGCATATCCAAAGGTTAATATGCGACAATGACATTAGCAGCTGTTAATAGAGTACTCCAAAGTACTTCTAGTACAGTACTATTTCAGTCACAAAGTAGCTGGACAACACAAAGTATACTTCTGTTTGATCTCCGTTCTGTTTCATGATGATGATGATGATGATATGGATACATATATAACGTCTATCCTCGGTCGGAGACCAAGCTCTAAGCGCTTTACAAACAACGGGTCATTTGCACAGCAGACTGCCTACCTGGGTAGAGCCGACTGACGGCTGCCATTGGGCACTCATCATTCGTTTCCTGTGTCATTCAATCAAATTTCAGGCACGCACACTCAGACAGACATGTAACGTTTTACGTGTATGACCGCTTCGTTTATTTATCCCGCCATGTAGGCAGCCATACTCCGTTTATCGGGTATGCTGGGTTTGTTCTTGTTTCCATTACCCACTGTACGCTGACATGGATTACAGGATCTTAAACAGATCTGAACAGATTATGTTGAACTGGGAGATCGAACAAAAATCTCCACCCTTTACCCACCAGGCGCCGTTACCGAGATTCGAACCCGGGACCCTCATATTGAAAGTCCAACGCTTTAACCATTCGGCAATTTCCCTGCCCATCCTACCGTCATGTCGTCATGATGGTGTCAGTGTTGCTGAATTCAGAACGTCTGCAGGTAAAGGGATTTCGTTTACCTGAAAAAAAAAAAAAAAAAAAAAAAAAGAAGAAAAAGACGAACATATCAGGTGATCACCGACTGACCGTTCAAAAAGATCACTGACGTCACTGCAGAGGTGGGTTTTTTTTATCATTCAGTGCTTCTTGTTACTTCGTTACTCACACAGGAAACGAAAGTGTGACTGCTGACCAACTTGAAAGTGGTGTGGGACGTGTGTGTGTGTGTGTGTGTGTGTTTCTTTCCCAGAACAAGGACTGGTTTCCTAGCCAATGGAAAGATAAGGGGAAGGATGGGTGATGGGAAGGGGGGGGAACTGGGGGGCTGGGTGTGTGTGTGTGTGGGGGTGGGGGGTGGGGGTGCAGATTGGCTTTTCTTGGAAGAAACGAGGACGGTTACTTTCACTTTCTGTGCTTCTTACACCAAGTGCTGGGGAGTTTCAGTTGAGAATGGGATTGGTTTCCAGATAGTGAGAGATAGAAAGGTATAATTACGATATATATACAGGTTAGTCTTCACCCACACCACCCACACACACACATACACACACACGATTGCTTCTGCTTCGTGCTCGACCAAGCTTACCTGAAAACACTTTCGTTTCGAAGGTGTCAAATGTTGACCTGGGGCTTTTTATCATATTTGATTTATTCGCAACTGAAGAGTGGGGCTATCTTTTTTTTGTCTTTTCTTTTTCTTTACATTTTTATCCGAGAGCTGTGTTGTGTACAGTTATTGTTATTATTCTAAGACTTGGGTGTTTCAACCAGGGCAGTGTTCAAGTGCCAGAGAAATGGGCACGTATCCAGTAGGCTTCATCTGCTGAATGAAAGAGTTCCAAAGAATCATTGCCGTTTTTGTACGCGCATGTAGAACTGCAATACTGAAGTGGGTAAGTAAGGATACACACACACACACACACACACACACACACACACACACACAGCTCTGTGTGTGTGTGTGTGTGTGTGTGTGTGTGTGTGTGTGTGTGTGTGTGTGTGTAAGTGCGCGTGTGTGTGTCTATCTGTGTGTCTGTCTGTGTATGTTCGTGTGTATGCGTTTGAGTGTGTATGAACGCACTGGCATGTGCGTGTGTGTTTCCGTATGTATATGTAACATTTTACCTGAATGACCCTTTTGTTTATTTACCCCGCAATGCAGGCCCCCATACTCCGTTTTCGGGGCTGTGCATACTGGGTATGTTCTTGTTTCCATAACCCACCGAACGCTTACGTGGGTTACAGGATCTTAAACGTGCGTATAAATTGATCTTCTGCGTGCGAACACACACAAAGGATATTTAGACACAAGGTCTGCACATTATGTTGACCTGGCCGGGAAATCGAACAAAAATCTCCACCCTTTACCCACCAGGCGCCGTTACCGAGATTCGAACTCGGGACCCTGAGATTGAAAGTCCGACGCTTTAACTCTCTCCATACGAACGGCGAAAGAGACGACGTTAACAGCATTTCTCCCCAATTACCACCATCAAAATATTACAAGCGGAAGGCTCTTATACTGAAGAGGTGAATGTTGACAAAGAATACCACAATTCTGACGACGGAAGCTAAAGGGTGGGCCATTCAGACACCCACTGGACATCCAAGGGGTCTGTGTAGAGGAGAAGAGAGGACTGGCCGTACTGAGTGAGTTAATCAACCACTCCGCTACTGCGCACGTTACACACTGGTTTAGGCTAGCGCTGCAGTTAGTGTGTCCTATATGTAAGACAGAAACTTGGCACGTTTCCAGCTCAGTCTACTTTCGGTTTGCACAACTTCCTTTTTAATCGATTGTCACATAGCTTTCCTTGTGTGTGCAAGCTCGCTTCACCAAATCAACTGCGTCGTGTGTTTTGACAATCAGCATTCGTGGACTGTTTCTCGTAACCGTAAGTTGTCAAGCTATCGGCTAATTATGTAGCATATTTTATCTTCCAGGTCTATCCTGTTGTAAAGTCGATCTATATTAATTTCGAGTTAGGTCGTTGTTGATTGTTCTGTAGTGCTGTGATTGTGGAGGCTTTGGCAGCTTGACTTGCAGACCTGTCGAGTGTCATGTCATTTTTTTGAAAAACTGTTTTCCGGAAATCGTGGTGTACAAGGGTGTTCAGTTTCCCCATTGTTACGTGGCGAAGTTTGAATGGCTTGGTAGATAAGTAGGTATTTGTGTCGGTCGTTGAAGTGTACTTCCTTGAACAGTGTATGCGTGGATGGCTATTTTTAGCGTGCTTGTGTGTGTGTGTGTGTGTGTGTGTGTGTGTGTGTGTGTGTGTGTGTGTGTGTGTGTGTGCGCGCGCGCGCGCACTAATAGACGGTAACAGGTGACAGCCGCTGGCACCGTGCCACGACGAAGGATACTACAGTTGTATTTTGACATTTGTCACACACACACACACACACACACACACACACACACACACACACACACACACACACACACACACACATCTGCACACGTAAACAGTGTCTGCTTTGCCTTTTTAATGACAAAACATAATTATAAATGCATATATATATATCTGTGTGTGTGGAGAGAGAGAGAGAGAGAGAGAGAGAGAGAGAGATACATACATACACCTATGCGTGTATGTATGTGTGTCTGCATGTATAATTGTATATACATGTGTGTGTGCATGCATTCGTGCACTCGTGGGAAGCTGTGCAATGCGGGTTGGTTGTCAGTAATGGAGGGCCATGAGAATTTTAATAATCTGTATATTTGCATATTGCTGTTTCTATTTGGTGCCATTCAAATAAAACCTGGCATTTTTTTTTTTTTTTTTTTTTTTTACATTCGTTTTATTTTATCATTATGTTTTTATGTTGGACACGTTCTGGTGCCAAAAAGAAAATCGCTGTTCCAAAGATAACACAATAAACTTTGTGTGTATGCATTCGTGTCGAATGCTTTAACAAGCCATGTGGCCTCCCCAAAACAAAAATCTCCACCCCCTGTATGTGCTAATGATTTATCAGAGCATGCACCGCCCCGCGAGCTGCCAGTGTGAGATGATTGCTGTAGTCAGTGTGTTGTCTGACAGGTGAGATGATTGCTGTGATCAGTGTGTTGTCTGACAGGTGAGATGATTGCTGTGATCAGTGTGTTGTCTGACAGGTGAGATGATTGCTGTGATCAGTGTGTTGTCTGACAGGTGAGATGATTGCTGTAGTCAGTGTGTTGTCTGACAGGTGAGATGATTGCTGTAATCAGTGTGTTGTCTGACAGGTGAGATGATTGCTGTGATCAGTGTGTTGTCTGACAGGTGGGACGATTGCTGTGATCAGTGTGTTGTCTGACAGGTGAGATGATTGCTGTGATCAGTGTGTTGTCTGACAGGTGAGATGATTGCTGTGATCAGTGTGTTGTCTGACAGGTGAGATGATTGCTGTGATCAGTGTGTTGTCTGACAGGTGAGATGATTGCTGTAGTCAGTGTGTTGTCTGACAGGTGAGATGATTGCTGTGATCAGTGTGTTGTCTGACAGGTGAGATGATTGCTGTGATCAGTGTGTTGTCTGACAGGTGAGATGATTGCTGTAGTCAGTGTGTTGTCTGACAGGTGAGATGATTGCTGTGATCAGTGTGTTGTCTGACAGGTGGGACGATTGCTGTGATCAGTGTGTTGTCTGACAGGTGAGATGATTGCTGTGATCAGTGTGTTGTCTGACAGGTGAGATGATTGCTGTGATCAGTGTGTTGTCTGACAGGTGAGATGATTGCTGTGATCAGTGTGTTGTCTGACAGGTGGGACGATTGCTGTGATCAGTGTGTTGTCTGACAGGTGAGATGATTGCTGTGATCAGTGTGTTGTCTGACAGGTGAGATGATTGCTGTGGTCAGTGTGTTGTCTGACAGGTGGGATGATTGCTGTAGTCAGTGTGTTGTCTGACAGGTGAGATGATTGCTGTGGTCAGTGTGTTGTCTGACAGGTGAGATGATTGCTGTAGTCAGTGTGTTGTCTGACAGGTGAGATGATTGCTGTAGTCAGTGTGTTGTCTGACAGGTGAAATGATTGCTGTGATCAGTGTGTTGTCTGGCCAGTGTGTAGACTCTTTCCTTTCCACGTGATGGGCGGAATAAGTACACCTCCCACGCACACCTTTCGCTCCACACACTGTCACGTTACCCTGTGTATTGCCTTTGTTTTGTACTGTATTGGTCTGCAGCAGGAAGGTGGCGGAATGGTTAAGATGCTCAGCTGCCAATACAGTGTCCGTGAGGGTGTGGGTTCAAATCCCGCTCTCGCCCTGAGCATCTAGTCTTTCGGATGAGACGATAAACCGAGGTCCCGTGTGCAGCACGCACTTGGCGCACTGAAAAAGAACCCATGGCAGCGAGAGTGTTGTCCTCTGGCAAAATTATGTAAAAAAAAAACCACTCTGAAAGGTACACAAATAAACAAGCATGCCGGACAAAGCGCGTTGGGTTATGCCGCTGGTCAGGCATCTGCCTAGCAGATGTGGTGTAGCGTATATGGATTTGTCCGAACGCAGTGACGCCTCTTTGAGAACCTGAAAACTGAAACTGAAAAACTCTGCAGTGTAGTGTAATGTAGTGTAGAGTAGTACATTGCTTTGCACTGCATTGCATTACATTGTATCACATTGTATTGCATTCCAATGCACTGTATTATAGGGTATTGTATTGCATTGCAGTATCACATTGTATTGCATTGCATTGTAGAGTATTGTATTGCATTGTAGTGTATTGTTTTGCATTGCAGTGTATTGCATTGTAGTGTGTTGTATTGTATTGTATTGTATTGCATTGCATTGCGGTGTAGTGTAGTGTAAGCTTATTGTGTTGTGTTGTGTGGTGTGGTGTGGTGTGGTGTCGCAACAGACTTAGCCGTGTGAAATTCGGGGTCGCCACAGGGCAGCGCCACCCTATTCAGTTTTTCCTGTCTTCAAGGGTGTTTGTGTCACTATCAAAGAGGAGTTTTTCCACACAAGTTTTGGAAATGGGCTTGATATCTGTCACCGTGGGTTCTTTTCTGTGCGCTAAGTGCACGCTGCACACAGGACCTCGGTTTATCGTCTCTCCCAAAAGACTAGCACCCAGACCACCAATCAAAGTCTAGAGAGCGCAAGCACGCATGCACACACACACACACACACACACACACACACACACACACACACAGATGCACACACACACACACACACACACACACACACACACGCACACACACACACACACACACACACACACACACACACACTCACACAAACACATAAGCACGCATGCGTACACAGAAGCATGCATGCACACACACAGACACAAGCACACACAGACACACAGATGCAGACAGACACAGACACACGCGTGCACTCATGCACGCACATACACATGCTTGCACGCACGAATGCACGCACTCACACATTATCATCATCATAATATCATCATCAGTCATCATTATTGTTACATAATTATCATGATGTTGATGATGATGGTTGTTGTTATTGGTCGTGGTGTTTTTGTTGTTAGTGTTGTTGCTAAGTAAGACAGTGGCAGTGTTCTTGTTGTTGTTGTTGCTATGTTGAGGATGTGTAGTCTGACAGTGGCGATGACGGTGGTGTTGATATTGTTCACTGTGTGTTTAAACAGTGTATGTAGTCTGATGATGATGATGATGATGAAAGCGAAAAAAATAGATGATGATAATGACGACGACGACGACGATGACGACTACGACGATGATGATGATGATGACGACGACAATGACGACTACGACGACGATGATGATGATTGTAAATTCTGATGACGTCCAGTCAGTGTATACCTATGTTCCAAGGCCCAACACTCGGCTTATATCACAGATTGACATAAAGTTTACATTTGGGCCAACAGCAAAGTGAGAGCTGTATTATCAATGGTTTCTCCAGTCAATGGGAAACCATTTACAGCTTAGTCTTTTGTGAAGGACTATGACTCTCAAACTAGGAAGCAAAATTGCACTGGCTCTTAGTGCTGCAGCCTTGTGGGCTAGTTGGCCTTTGGGAACCATCCCAACGCCGACTGTCCTAAAACCCTCTTGGCCGAGAGAGTGGGGATGTACTTGGGCAAGACACTCTCCACTATAATAAAATTCTAGCCCAAATAGTCAGAGCAGCAGTTGCCTCCTCTGCTGTTCTGATGGTTATAGTCGCACACGACTGACTATCATATACCTATGTTCCAGAACCAGACAGGTGAACACTAAGAGAGTGGCCGGTCAGTGATGGAGGCGGCAGAGGCCTGTGCCCACTGCGGTCTGCCCGGCGTGGCACTGCCCAGGTGTACCGTCTGCTGGGCCGTCCGCTACTGCTCACGTGACTGCCAAAGACGTCACTGGCCACGTCACAAGCGCGCGTGCGTCAGACCGGAAGAGGGGCAAGGTAAGGGAACTCTGAGCTAGGGTACTGATTCAGAGTGTGTGAATGAATGAAACTTTATTGTTTATCGGCACATTGATCCTTAAGCAATGGGTCAGCAAAGTCCAAGGTGTAACGGTCATCGCTACAGGTTTGAACATACCATCAGCAATCATGTAATGAAACACAAAAGGACATTTCTTGATCCAAAAACACTATTAATTTTCATATTATACCTACATTTAAGTTTCGGGAATATCATGTTCGTACACACACGCACAAACGCCCACGAACCCCCATCCCCCCACCCCACCCCTGCGCGCACACACACACACACACTCTCTCTCTCTCTCTCTCTCTCTCTCTCTCTCTCTCTCTCCCAATCGTTTTTTTTATTTTATTTTTATTTATTTATTTATTTTAGTACATTCTCCTGAACCAAACCAAAAGGCTTTTTGTTGTGTCAGAATGTCTGTTCACTGCATTTCCTTCATGACACTTCACGGTCTATATTGATAAATGAACG